>NW_005842927.1:369386-380676 GCF_000455745.1 Alligator sinensis
CCAGTCCCCTGGCCCATCTCTCAGCCTATCTCTGTAAATATTATTGCCAATGGCTCCATGTTCCCTTCTGCCTGTTCCTTTAGTGCCCTGGGGTGATTTTTTTTAAGTCCCTGATGATTTTAATTTACTATTTACTACAATAAATTAGTTTTATTTTTGCCTTTGGTTTCCTGATTTTACCCTGTCATTCCTTACTGTTTCTTGGTATTTCAGTGTTATCGTACAAATAATACGACGTGACACCGGCCAGTCAGCATGTAAAAGTGTGTGGTTTGGATCCAACTTCTGAATCAATAAACTAGAGAGAGGCCCTTGAGAAACCAAAATCATATGATCCACAACTGAAAGAAAGTTGCTTTAGTGTTGGAACGGTAGGCATTTAATCATGGAGACATAAAATAAAAAATATAGGGCTGGATGGGTCCTCCAGAGATCATCTAGTATAACGCCCTACTGGAAGCAAGATCCTATCTACCAAACCCAAGTAAATCTTTGTATGACTTATTCTTAAACCTGGACACTGGATCCTGCTGCAGAACTGCAAGGCATATTGGCAAAAGACACCACAGGCACTCTAACTTGCCAGAGGGAACAAGAACTGCAGTGCAACAAGAGCTGCCAGTGTCTCACTGCTGTAAGGGTTGCTAAAATGTGCTTGAGAGAGCCATGGAAGAGAGCTGTGCCCCCTGCTACAGAGGAAGGAAAAATCCCCCACTATCCATACCAGTATGAGCCTGAGGAAAAATTCCTCCCTGTTGCCAGATGTGGCCATCAGAATGACCCTGAGCAGAGGGGCCACACCCAGGAACTTCTTAATTTTAAACCCAGCAGTAACACTGCCACGCTCCAGTCAGAATCCCCAACCTTAGCTGCAGGCAATAATAAAAGCTTTTGAGGAAGACAAAAAAAATCCTGATGTGTAGCAACAAGAGGGGAAAAAAATCCCTTCCTAGCCCCATAGGGCAAGCAGCAAAGCCCAGAAGCATGGGGCAGGAAATCAAACACCCTTTATTCTGCTCTGCAACCTGGGGACAGTAACCATAACTTCAGACATCACACTTTCTAACTAGACTTTCTAACAGGACATAACATATCCTGGCTGATTTCATTTTTTTTCCATAACTAAGCCTGTTGTGGAGCTCCACTTCATTCTCCAGCTACTGAGCATGGCCTTCTCCACTTGCTCCAGGCTGCAGAGCTCTTTTCATGCTCTCCTAGAGATCCATTTTGGTTCTCCTGGGCTTCCACCTGCTTTTCAGAGTGCACTCCAGGCGTAGCTGCTCCTAGATCATCCCTGACCAACATTTATCCAGCATCCTTTTGTAAACTTCCCGTGATGGAGATTCCACACCTTCTCTAGGTGGTCTATTCCACTGCCTCACGTTCTAACTGTGAAGAAGTATTTACTAATATCCAGCTACTACTTTGCTGCAGCTTGAAGCCACTGAAATGCATACCCTGCTCTTTGCAGCAACAGAAAAAATATTCTCCCTCTTCCTTATGGCAGCCCTTCAGATATTTGAAGACTGCTATCATGCCCCCTCTTAATTGCCTTTTCCTCCAGCTGAACATACCTATTTCTTTCAATCATGTATATATAAAACATATAACAACTTTACATAAATACTCAGTCTAATTATATAATTTAATATTTATATTGCAAATGTATTCAAAGCCTTCCTAAGCACTCTATAAATATGTACAAGGACATGAGAACTGCTTCAGGGAATGTAGAGCTCCAGTCTTGCAAAGATGTATGTATGGCTGTGGGACTACACACAATGCATAACTCTGTAGGAAGCTGAGCCTAGAAGCATTCTGCTTGTTTGCCATTATCAGTCTCTAAAGAGTTAAGGAACTGACCCAAGCACTGCTGAAAAATGCATAGCAGTTCTTGAGAATACCATACTGCCATTGCAGAGAGATTGTGGAGTAATATGTATGTCCTGGAATTTCCCCACCACTCTTAAGATGCCAGCAGGGTAGGAATCCTAGATAACTACATCTCAACTGGTGGGGAGGCAAACTCTTTTTATGTGGAGTTTTCTTTGGCCTCCTTTTAGAAAAATAAACATGTTATCGTTGTAATAATATATATGAGAAAAGGATTAAAACATCAAATAAATAATTTGGAAACGTTGAAAAATGAGTTTTACAAAATTGTGTTTATTATCCTTTTAGTTTGGATGAGCAAGTGACATAGCATATGTAAAAAGCCTAATTGTGCTCTCTATGCACATAATCTGTTATTGCAGTACATTGGAAGTGCCATTAGTGTTTGTATATATAATCTATGGAGAGTTTTCAGATACTATCAAATAAGTCTGTTCTGTCTTGTAGTCAGTAGATCATTTTCTCCTGTTGCTAGTTCAGTTAATGAAGAAATCCATTCTTTCTGTGTTGAAGGCCATTTATCTTTTGTATGTTTTAGTATAATTCACTATGCTGAATGACTAATTCTGTTCCAGATTTTACCCTTAATATTTTCGTCCCACATCACAAGTATTATTCAACACTATTTTTCGTTCTATTTTTTTTATTTCTGAGAGGGAAGGAGAAATTTAGCTTACTGAGGTTGTTGGTAATGTTTTTGGTTTTGTTTCTCTCATTTTGGTAATGTCTAATGATAAGCAGAAGACTGTTGTCAACAGTGGTAATGATGACTTTTGAATACCAGTGATTCACAGAGAATAAACTGGTTAACAGTGCTAAATAAAGTACTCTTTTACTCAGGTGGTAAATTTTATGTGGTTTTATTTCAATGAAGTTTATCTTTCTAATTGACCAGACAATTAAGGTATAGCATTGTATCCAAGATTGAAAATGGAATAGTTAACAATAGGTTTTAATAACTGTCTAACTGTTCATTTCCTTTCACTAGTTGCTAGTGCCATGCACATAAAAATGGAAAATTAGGTTAGATTAGTAACTGTGGTACTTTATATAATGATCTGCATTCATTCCTCATATAATTGCCACAAGGCTGATTTTGGCTTGTTATGTTTGAACAATTAGGTCACATTTGCTGAAGGTAATCGTTGCTAAATATCAATACATTGCCAATACACTTATTGATTCACTTCATGATATGCCTTCTAATACCAAGATTGTGAATTTAGATTT
The DNA here is from genome assembly GCF_000455745.1 of Alligator sinensis. Lineage (NCBI taxonomy): Eukaryota > Metazoa > Chordata > Crocodylia > Alligatoridae > Alligator > Alligator sinensis. The sequence goes on from NW_005842927.1 coordinate 372,510, forward strand.
TTTTTTTCCTAACTCCCAAGGCAAATGTCTAGGTATTTCAGTGATGAAGCCAGGCTTTCAGAGTGTCTGATCAAAACAGTCTTTTCCATGATGCAAGAACAAATTTTGTCTACTCTTTTCTGAATCATATAGAATGTAATCCTCTTTCCTTTTTTGCATCTGAATAGAAGCTTTCTAGTCACCTATATACATGGTAGATTGTCACGTTCAGTTTGTGATTCTGTTCCTTCTGCACACTATGGACGTGTAAGCATGCTCACATAGACTAAGCATGTGCAGTTATCTGTGTGGCAGCTGGCTATGCACAAGACAGTGTATGAGCATATCTGACCATATTTATGGGGGTGGGGATGAGAGGAGGGGGAGAGGTGGGGGAAAGGGTGGGGAAGAAGGACCCTCCCATGTTCTTGCCCTTACAGCTGATTGGTTAGGGCATTCCCCTAGAAGGCCAGAGACATGGGTTCTAAGGCCCAGTGCTGAATGGCAGTTGAATTTGTATCTCCTACAATATCTTCAAACCACCACGCCACAAGTTTAGGCATTCCCAGACTCAGGTCCCTGGCTTCTTAAGCAAGTGCTCTACATACTCAGCTTTTGAGGCTAAAATTTGGTAGAGCCCTTTTCCTTCATCTAACATCTGCTAGTTATAGATTGCTGTCCAGCTGCATTTTCAGGATTTAGCTACATATACACATCCAAAATGGGTGCACTGAACATATATTATCTGGTAGCTCCATGGCCAGTGTATAGCTTACTATTTATGCTCAGTGTATGCCAAAACGATATGTACATAGCTCAAGCTCAAAAGAAATAGAATTCCATTTTTATGAGAGATTTGAAGGTGTTTTTAACTAAGCATCATACCTGTTAATAAGTTACAAGCAATAGTCATGAATACATTTCTTTTTATACTCTGATCTATCAATAGTCAAGTTTATAAGACAGATTTTTTTCCTGATTTCTCAAAATTTCAGAATTTAATCAAAAGCTGTTTTGTACTTTATTTTAATTACCTTAAAAATGTGTCACCTAGAAAATACACATTAAGCATGATTCTTACTGAAATGGCTGTATGGTCTCTATGTATTTTGTTGTTTCGTTTGTGCCTAGTAATTAAACACACCATATGCTGACAAATTAATAAAAATAAATAAAAAAATCAGGAAAAAGTTAAATAAAAATTAGGAAACAAACTTTTAATTAAACTCTCTGAAAACCTTTGGCAATCAAATATTTATTTTCTTTTAGCTGTTAAAGCATGAAAAAAGTAGAGGATATGACAAAGCTTAAACGTGCAGATGGTCTTTAAGAAAATAAAAAAGTTGAAAGAGAAGAAGGGAAAGATGACCAGTTTTGCCATGGATTAGCTAAACAGTTTGACCTGCAGAATGTTTTAGTTTTTAAACTGTATCTTAATTTAAAAATAAAGATAAAAGGCCTTCTGTAATTCCAGGTGTTATCTAACACAAATGGGCCAAGATGATCATAATTACATTTTTTCTGTAATCTTATTCATAAAGCTCTGAATCTTAACGCAATCTGTACAGGAAGACTGCTGTGGCCAAAAACAACATTTTTCATGGTAAAAACTTCACTTTTTAGCTCCAAAAAGGTTTTATCCTCCTGGAAAAAGTCATCTTTCTTAGTAGGAATGGCTTTAAATGTGGTAAAAAATGCTGTAATCATAAGACTAATACAATATAAAGCTCTCAAAGGTGAGGCTACAGGGAGCCTAATCCAAATCCCATTTAACTCGATGGGAAGTTTCCCATTAACTTCAATAGCCTTTAATTCAGTTCCTAGATGCCTCATAATAATAATACTAAAATCAAGTTTAAACAAGTAAATGTGGCTAAATTAACAATTGGCTTATTGAACTGGTATTTATAAAATCCAACCATAATGCAACAGAGTCCAGTAACTTTAAACTACTCCTCCTTTGAGAAACAAAAGAAAACTAAACAAAACAACAAATTAAAACAGAATACTCATTAACATCATCTTACATTTCAGTAGTGTAACAGATTCAATTAAACTTCAAATTTCCTTTGCAGAAATATCCGTTTTGTTAGTATAGCTTTAACTAGACTGAATTGTGAAATAACGTGGTAATTCAGTAACTGGCACCACTGGCTCATTGGTTTATATCCAGACCACATGAAAAATTGCATACGGGATAATGTGATTTTAAAATTAAATACATTAAAATGGCACCCCATCCACACTCACCAGTCCCCCCTCTCCTCCCTCCCAACTTACCTCTGGCTGCTCAAGTGAATGTTTGCACATGTGGCAGATCCTGATTCAGGTTTAGGCTGTTTAGAATAAGCCACTTAACCTGAGTTGGATGATTTGAACACTTATGTGCATCCTGGGACTACAAAGTTTTGACATAAAAAAATATTGAAAAAGCTTGTGTTGAAATAATTGATACTGTTACACAAGTGTAGAAGGAAAAAAAACAAATAAGATTTGATTTGAAAGATTTTTACAAATACTGGGTGAGAAATATCTGTGCTGAAAGTATAGAAATAGTGGAGAAGTTTCTAAGAGGATATTGCAAACAGAAAATATAAACAATAGATGAGACACAAAGAATACAGAAACAGACTGAAAAAAAGACAGCTGTTTAAACTGGGATGTAGGTAGAGTATTATCCTCATAATCCCTATATTAAACCCACAAGCATCTAAAATCCATATGTGCCTAATTTTTCACCTGCTTAGATTCTCAACTGGCTAAGGTTGTGTTTCTGGCATACCCAGAAGTACCTCAGTCTTATTATTCCTCAGCAGTTCATCGTCTGTTCTACTGGGATCTATAAACTAAGTTTTCCTCTTCTTACGTCATCAGTGGCTAGATCAAGTAGGGTTGTTCAGAGCAGACTGTATGCATACCTACAGGAACAGGTTCTGGTCAGAACACATTGGAACCAGCCACTTTAATGTCTAGATTAAGTTGTACTCCTCTTTTCATACAATAGTGAACGCCCTCAGACCATCCAATTTAATCTATCCCACTTGATTTAAAAGAATTCAAGATCCCCTGGGTCATAGAGAGTGGAAATATAAATGTGGTTACAGCAGGGATGGGCAAAATGTGGCCCGGGGACCGGATGCAGCCCACCAGGCCATTCTATCCAGCCCACAGGGCCCCTAAAAAAATGTAGAAAATTAATATTAATCTGCCCTGGGCTGCCTGTCATGAGGCCCTCGATTGCTTTCTGAAACTCAGTAAGCATCCCTCTGCCCAAAATAATTGCCCACCCATGGGTTACAGTATACATCTAGGAGGGGTAAAGAGATTTAGGAGACTTGTGTTTCATTCCCTAGTCCAAGAACTCTTTAGGTATTCTATAAAAAAACTATATGTAAAAGAAGAGCATCATCTCTTCTTCTATCAATGTTTCAAAATACAGCAACAATCCCTGCTTTGTTTTTTTTTAAAGAAATGACTTGGATATCTACTTTCAGAAGAGGGTTCAGGGCTCTTAATCCTAAATGGAATAGGTTCCTCCTTCAAACTAAAGGTAACTCTAGCTCCTTCCCATTCAGTGCTTCCTATTTCCTTATTAGGCAGCTATTGCTGAGTGTGCTGGAAGAATAGGTCCTGTTCTGATGCACCTACTTCCCCATGGAGCCTCCCATATACCATTTCTCACCCCTCTCAGGACTATAGATTTCTCTGTGAAGACGAGCCAATTAAAAGTTAGGCATCAGGATTCTAAGCCTTACAATATCTACGTCGTTTTGTGAAACTAGCCTTCAGCTATTGTCCAAACAAATGTTTGGAGCTGCCAGATTTAAAAAAAATATATATATTGCAGAAAAGCTAGACATCTCAAGTGGTAGGGTTTTGTTTGTGTTTTGAGGGGATTAAACAAGAAATAGTTTCAACTGAATTATAAGATTTCTATGAATACTTTGCAAGCTAAATCCTTAGTGCATCAGCAGAGAATTTACAGTACATATCATAAATGACTTGACAAAAGTTATTGCTCTCTCACAGGACTTCATTAAGCAACTTGGAAATAAATATCATATTTTATACTTATTAACACCTTCATTTTATGGAACATCTTCAAGATAGAGTAATAATTATAGTTAATAATAACATGCCTACTGTAGCTTCTTCTGGTAATTTTTAAATTTCTAACCTTTGGGATTATGATAAATAAATAAAACCCCCAAACAGACAAATAAGAAGAGCAGAGTAGGTTGAACTTTTAGTGTAACATTACATCAAACAGTATTGGAAATTTCCAGTATTTAAGAATGTTTTATATGTTATTGTTACAAAATCTAAAGGAAATATTTGTATGAGCTTTGGCAGGTTTTGTAGGCTGCTTCTAGCACAATGTTTAATCAGCTTTTCCTTCATTATATTTTAAATGTATTATTCATAATTAAATCCTGTGCATAGGTGCAAATCTTTTTACATACAGAATTTTCCATTTACTATTCTTAGTTTTCAAGATTGCAGTTTGCAACGAGATGTCTAAGGGAATCTCAGACAAAATTACAGCAAATCCATCAAAGTATGTAAACATATAACTTCAGTGTGCTTTAGCAAGACTGCTCACTAGTTCAAAACATGTTCTTAAGAGGCATAGTCCCTTTTCTTCTATTTCTTTTCCCCCTAAAGACAAGAAAGAGTGCTCAAAGTGAAAGCATCACATTTAAAAAAGATAAAGATAATACTTTTCATGCAATATCCAGTGCTTAAGCCTTCAAATTCTACTTATCCTACAATTTATGTCAGTGGATAATATGAGTTCTTGGGTTTCTTGTGTTCTTAAAGGACATCACTATGGCAAAGAAGATTAGGAAAAAATCAGATATTGATAGGAATAAGGAGCAAAGTTTCAATTACATACTGTAGCTAGAATAAAATCACGTGGAGTAAAATATTCAGTCTACTGAAGTCAATAGCAAAAGTCCCAAGGTTTCAGTACATAAAGTGAGCAGCATCAATAAGAAATGTCCTCCAGCATAATAGTGTTGGATAATTATATGAACTAATAAGGTAATACTATTATTAATATACAAATATCTAAGAGAATGTCTACACAGCTATACAAATATCTGCAAGCTAGTTCTGAATGAGCTATCTCAGGCACCAGAAACCATATAGACATAGAAGTGTGCCCTGGCTAAATATACCTTACTACATACTAACTGAACAAGTTAGATTGTACTTCTGCATAGCACTATATAGTTTGAAAAAAACTCCTGCAGTATCCTTTGCTTGAGATGCAACATCAGGTTAGTTCAGAAGCATACTTAAGGAGGGGCTCTAAATAAAGACTGACTAAAAATACAATAAGGTATTAGAATATTGCCAAAAAAATTCAACTGGACTGTCTCTATTATTAAAGACTACTCATATCAGTGCAACACTCACCTGAATGAATTACCATTATTTAAGGACCATAAATTCAGAAAAAAAACAACTATATTATAAGTAAGTTTATATATTACTAGAAAATTTAACATTAGACTGAAGTGTAAATAAATATATTTTTGTGAAATAAATAAAATTTAACCTGTGTTATAAAAGAATAATAGAATTGTAGTTTCCTTGAATGCCCTTCAGTTATTTCGATGCTATTCTGTTCCAAAAGGAATAAAATTATTGCTCTTTCATTGCTGGATAGAAAGCATTAAGATTATAAACAATACTGCAGCTGACTGAGCTGTTATCTTAATAGGATATTCATCAAAGTCTTTGCAGATTCACAGTGTAATGTTTCTCTAACTGAAATCAAAGTATTATTATGCATGATGTTAATTTAATCCATGTTTTGGAAGAAATGTATTGAAAGCACAGAAGTATTACTTTGATTTTTTTTAATTGCTTTGTCAAGATGACAACTTGGTGACACATCATATGCATACTAGATCCTTTTCCTGTCTGATCTTAGCTAAGGAGAAAACTTACTAAATTTGTTCACTGTGATACTTAAAACCTTCTAGCATTTGGTAACTAAGGGTAAAAGGACATTCATTTTTCTAATATAGTATTAATATTAGTAGCTGGTAAATAAAATATACAACTAAACTGATCTCTGATGTGATTGTATTGACTGCATTGGATTTACACTAAGAATTAATTTGGACCAGAAGGATTTATCCTGAAAGTATTTGTCAGCCAGAAAATATGAAGATGTAAAAGAAATGTTAATTTGATAAATATAGTTGATTTTGTAGAGCCAGACTAAAATTATTAGTCAGGCAATGGAGTAGACAACAGGGATATATCAGTCTATTGTATAGGTCAAATTGTGTCACTGGATGAATGCATGCAGCTCCCATTGATTTCAGTAAAAGCCTATTGTCTGGATCAGAAGACATAATTAGGCCCCATTGTTTACTTTTTCAGACTTCCAGAATTGGATCCATAAAGGCTTCAGTAGCCAAAATGGTAGATGTTTCATGAATATTTTTTTCTATAAAATTGCTACTGAAATCAGTCATCTCTTATAAAGTAGACATTACACATCTTCTTGTGAAAACAGTCACATTAAAAATTCTTCAGAACATTAAATTCTGCAATCTAGGAGTTTCTAATTAGGGAACTAGATTATGCTCTCCACTGAAATACATAGAATTCACTTGGTAAAATGCATTTATCTTAGGAGTTAGGTACTATTAATACAATCAGTAAATATCCACAAAGCAAACAAAAATGGGTATGGTCAAGTTCCCAATTGAGCCAACTACAAAATTTTACTGACCTTGGTGAGAATAGGAGTGGGGCTGAGAATCAGTCATAGTTCAAAGAATGTGTGAGACCCTGTATATAAATGTACTGATTATGAACAAATGTGATTTTTTTTCTAAAATGTTAATTTTAAGACAAAATATGAGTCAAGCAGCGGTATTATACTGCCTTTGTTGTTAGATAGATAATAGAAGTGTCAGTCATAAGGTGGATACTGTTTCTGCTGTTATAATTTGGCTTTTACAGGAGAGGGCAATATAACTAATGACATATATTCTGCAAATTAAAATAATTAAATTATTACTTTAAAATATTTTAATTAGTCTAGAAGTGCATATCTGGTTTGTAATTAACCACTCAAGCACTTAATGAACACTTTAAATGCCTAATACCACACTTTAAATGTGTAATACCACCCATCTTTGCACTGAACAAATGACATTTTCATTCTTCTGAAAAGCTGTGCAGCTTAGCTTTTATAAGAAATAGAAAGATGAAGATGTACCTGTTTCTAAGTGAATATCTATCAGAAGTGTTTCCTTTTTGCTGATTTTCATTATATATTTTACGTAGTGAGAGAGAAACAATAACTGTGGAACTTAACCACAATCCAGTGGCATTCATCTGTTTTTCAGCTATATTGCATTGTGTTGTAGACCATTTAAATGGAAGCCTTGCAAGGAAAAAACATCATTCTTCAGGAAGTGATGTGGGAAGGTTATTAGGTGACACTCTTCTCCCTTAAATCAGCATGAAGCCAAATCCCATACCAATATTAGGGCTTACTGTGCTATTGCAAACTCAACCTTTTTGATGAAATCAAAATTGTGATTTTGAGACCCATGGGTCATTCACAGTCCCATGTCACTATTTTAAATATAGAAGTATGAACCTCAGTGCTCTCCAATGTCCTATTCCACCCAAGTAATTATGCTTCATTCTGCTTACTCAATTCTACCTGCATTTTAAAATGGTTAGTTACCGCATAAGAAATGAGCATTAACTTCGCCTCACAAATCTCCTTTGTAGTATGTGAGGAATATATAGCAATTACTTCACCTTGAATAAAATGTAACCCCTCTTGAAATGAATATGTCACTTGCTTAATAATGCTAAGCAATACTATCCCCAACATAGGAAAGCCAGACAGGAACATAATTATTAGAATTTTTTTCATTTGATCTTATTTGGGCAAATACTTAACATTGGCCACAATATTAAAGACAGATGTAGAAAAGGACCAGAAGCTACTTTGAGATGTATGGTTCTTTGACATTATTCACCTCCCTGTAGATTCCTTGGGAGGCTGGTACTGAGCAGCTACATCGGGATTTTGTCAAGGGCATCTAATTTTTTGCTAAAGATATATTTATGTTAGGAACCAGCAGAATCACTGTCCTCATTGCATGAGCACTACTAATCCATGGATGTCAAGGCTCCTTTC
>NW_005842927.1:380725-383440 GCF_000455745.1 Alligator sinensis
TCCAAATCCTTTCTTCCTTGGTACAGAGTTATTTTAACCCAAAAAGGTTATTGTTTTGAAAAAGAAGTGATGTTTTAAAAACTTGAACTTTCAGGTTAGGGACAAACATTACACATAAACCAGTTTAAATGATCAGAAACTGGTTTAAACCTGTAGCAGAACAGATGTTCAGTGCACATAAACCAGTTTGAAAATGGCTGAAACTGGTTTGAGATAAACCTGGTAGAATGTAGTATTAGACATAACTGATTTGCGTCAAACCAGTTTATGCAATGTCTGTCCCAGACCCCCTGCTAGTTTAAGTTAAACCAGAGTCCCCCAGCATCCCAGCATGCCCTCTGGGCTGGGCAGGACTCTTTCTGCTCCACAGCAGAGATGGCCCCTCCCCTCTGCTCCCTGGCTGAAGCTTGGTAGCGATTGCAGGCATCTGCATGGCTTCCCCCTGCTCCGCCTTCCCCCTACCCTCTGCCTTACACAGACACCTCTCAGCATTAGCTAGGAGCCCACATGTTGGCTACAGTCCATGCTGTGGCAGATGGAATAAAGGCAGGATCAACAGGTAGCTGGGAATGTCCCTCTGGGTTTTTTTTCTTAATGGGCTGATAAACACTGAGTTAGGGGTAATAAATAAGCCTATGTGAAACAGCAAGTATTTGCTTCAGATTTGGCTAATTCAGAGGGACAGTGATTCAGTTCAGTGATTTGAATCACTGCCCCAATTCAATTTGGCTGATTCGGATCTGAAGATTTGGTGCAAATTCAGAGATTTGTGGTGCGCAGAGGGCAGGAGGGAAGTGGCGTGAGAGCGAAGATCAATGCCCACACAGTGAGGGAGAGATTGGGGCTGGGACAAGCTGCCCAGCTGGGGTGCGGGGGGACAAGACTCAGGAGGGGGGCTCCTGCCATTGTGCACTGCTGTGCACCACCAATCCAAGAGGGCATGGGAGTGGGCATGTGCCCCTCGGGTCTGTGTGATGTGGGTTGGGGTGAGCTGCACTGTGGACGGGTAGCAGAAGGCACTGGGAGTGGGGGCTACACCCTCCCACCACTCACCCAGCCTCCCTGCACCTTTCATAGTTTCATAGTTGGTAGTGTCAGAAGGGACCTGAGCAGATCATCAAGTCCGACCCCCTGCCATAGCCAGAAAGAGTACTGGGGTCAAACAACCCCATCAGGGTGTTTGTCTATCCTGCTCTTAAAGACCCCCAGGGTAGGAGCCAGCACCACTTCTCTTGGAAGTTGGTTCCAGATCCTAGCCGCCCTAACTGAAGTAGCGCCTCCTGATGTCTAGCCTGAATCTACCCTCTGCCAGGTTGTGACCATTATTTCTAGTCACTCCTGGTAGCACTTGGGGGAACAGGGACTCCCCCAATGCCTGCTGGTCTCCCCTGACCAGTTTGTAAACAGCCACTAGATCCCCTCTCAGCCTTCTCTTGTGGAGGCTGAACAGGTTCAAGTCCCATAGCCTCTCCTCATAGGGCCTGCCCTGCTGCCCCCTGATAATGTGAGTGGCCCTCCTCTGGACCCTCTCCATGTTGTCCACATCCCTCCTGAAGTGCGACGCCCAGAACTGGATGCAGTAATTCAACTGCGGCCTGACCAGTGTTGCATAGAGGGGGAGGATCACCTCCTTGGACCTGCTTGAGATGCATCTGTGGATGCATGACAAGGTACGGTTGGCCTTCCCGACTGCGTCCCCACACTGTTGGCCCATGTTCATTTTGGTATCAGTAATGACTCCAAGATCCTTTTCTGCCTCTGCCCTGATGAGAAGGGAGTTTCCCAGCCTGTAGGTATGCTGCTGGTTCTTCCCCCCCCAGTTGCAGTACCTTGCACTTGTCAGTGTTAAAACCCATCCTGTTCTCATCCGCCCACCCCTGTAACCTGTCTAGGTCCAATTGCAGCCTATTCCTCCCTTCTAGCATGCCCACTTCCCCCAGCATCTTAGTGTCATCTACGAATTTGAACAGGGTGCTTTTTACCCCCTTGTCCAAGTCGCTGATGAAGATGTTGAACAGTGCAGGCCTGAGGACCGAGCCCTGCGGAACCCCACTGCCCATGTCCCTCCAGGCCAAAGAGGACCCATCCACCACCACTCTCTGGGTGAGGCCCTCCAGCCAGTTAGTGATCCAGTTGACTGTGTAGGTGTCAATGCCACAGTCCCCTAGTTTTTTAATGAGAATGGGGTGAGAGACAGTGTCAGAGGCCTTCCTGAAGTCCAGAAATACTACGTCTACTGCTACACCTGCATCTAAGGATTTTGTGATCTGGTCATAGAAGGGTACCAGGTTGGTCTGACAGGACCGGCCTCTAATGAACCCATGTTGGTTGCCCCTAAGCATAATCTCCCCTGCTGGCCTCTCACGGACATGTGCCAGGATAATTCTCTCAAAAAGCTTACCCAGGATTGAGGTAAGACTAACTGGCCTATAGTTTCCTGGGCCCTCTTTCCTCCCTTTTTTGAAAATGGGAACCACGTTGGCCCTTTTCCAGTCCTCTGGCACCACACCAGAGCACCATGAGTGCTCGTAAAGCCGTGCCAAGGGTCCCACAATGACCTCTGCTAATTTCCTCAGCACTGTGGGGTGGAGATCATCAGGACCAGCTGATTGAAATATGTCCAGTCCTTCCAGAAGTTCCCTGACTAGATCCTCACTGACCCTAGGCCTGGGTGTGCCTCCCCTGGGGCCTACAGGGGTCCCAGTGGGGGGGGGG
>NW_005842927.1:383642-393663 GCF_000455745.1 Alligator sinensis
GGGGGAATGACCCAGTCCCTGGTCAGAAAAAGCAGCGGCAGGGCATGGTGGCAGGTGCATGCACCCATATCAGGGAGGGGACCAGTGGCAGGAGCTATGGGGAATTTTAGGGTCATGCAGCCCAACCCAGTCTACCCCTTGCAGATCCGGGGGGGCAAATGCCCTCTCTCATGCCCTCCTGGACCTGCAGCATGCAGCAGCGCGCAGTCCCATGTCCCCCTGCCCCAGCTGAACAGCTTGTCCCAGCCCCAACCCGAATCCTTTCCTAGCTGTGGGGGCATTGATCTGCCCGCCTATGCCCCTTCCCTCCATCCTCTGCCCACCACAACTGACTTACCAGCTGGAGGTAGCTGTTTCCAGTGTGGTGAGGACTGCTGCCTGTTTAGTCTATGGCCGAATCTCCAAATCAGTGCCGAATCTTTTCTGAATCGATTTGGAGGCTTCTGATTCAATTGTGACCTCTTAATCGGTCTCCCATTTCAATTCCGTTTTGGAGATTCTGCCACCAAAATGGGCTGAATCTCCCCCAAATCGAATCGAATCGGCTGAAGCTTTGCACAGCCCTAGTGATAAATACTGTGTTACCAGTTCCCTGCTGGGCTAGTCAGAAGGGGAGGGAGGGGAAACCCCTCCCTGGTCAGAGCATCCTGCCAGGGTCTGGCCATGCCCCCTTCAGCTAAGCAGTGTGGAAGGGAAGGGAGCACTGCTCCAACACCCCTTGGCTTTAGCCTGAGCCACTGCAGGCATGTGCCTGCATTTCTGGGATGTCTGTCCAGTTATAAACTGATTCAGCCAAGCCAGGTTAGACTAACCTGCAAAGATTGAATCAGTTCAGGCTCAGGCTTTTTGAATGTCTATCCCTAGCTTCAAAGTCCTGATTTTGTTCTGGGAGTGGTTTGCTTAATTTATTTTGTGAAGCGATGAGGCTCTTTCTAAGATTAAGTTCTTATTGTACTTGCTAAATATGAATGAGAGTCCACATTTTTATGACAAACTTAGCATTCATTTCTAAGTTTGTGATTTTTTCTTTTTATTCTAACATCCTTGTACTGCAGTTTAGGTCTTAGTTCCTTAAAAAAAATGAAACAGTTCTTCCAATTAGGAATAAAGGGCACCTATACACGAGGGCAGAGGCTGATCCAACACTCTGGAATTCCAGCATGTTGGAAGAGACTTGATTAATTCAGTCTACTGGAGCATAGCAATTACCATGCACCAGCAGCCTCCTGTGTCTCATGTATCAGAGTCCCCACACTTAAAAATAGTGGTGGGGATGCTTGAAATAAAGCTCACTGAATGAGCTTCAAGCATGCTCACCACCATTTTTAAATGCAGGGACACGGATACAGAAGACATAGGTGGTGCTTTAATTAGAGCAGCTCTCAGAGCTATTCTAATTAAAGCATCTCCCCTCCCACCCCCAGAGCACATGTAATATTGCCCATAGCTTCTATTGTCATATCTGTATTTTCATGTATAATATAAATAGAGGTTCATGGATCAATATCCAGTAGCCAAATATATATATCACCTTGTACTGTATAATTCCAGTATCCATTTATCTATTTTATTTAGGTCTGTATAATAAATAAAATAATATCTGCATCAGTGGCATTTTTGCATGGGATAGGTATTTTCTGTTTTATCAGAATTGTTTAATTGAATCTGATCCACCTGTTAAATGTTGTAAAATGAGTGAATAATAAAAACTATGATGCACTGAACAGACAATTCTGCATTTTGAAAATTATATACTGTTATAAACAGAATTATATACTGTTATTTTACTTATGAATTAAGATAATGACCTTAATCTTTAGCAAACCTCAGAAATAATTGGGTGCTTATTAGCAACTGTTACTATACAATACAGGCAATGTTGTATTTCTTTTAATTCCTTTAAAAATATTGCCAAGAATTACATGGAAAAAAAATCTTTAATTAGTTTCTCTGACTTGTAATTGTAGGGATAAATGATCTACCTGAAGCATTTAACAGAATGAATCTATTATTTATCAACATCCTAACTCCCCATCTGTGTTGAGATGCGTCTGAGAGGAGTTTGGAATTAAAATTAATGTTTCTTTCTTCTTTTTTTTTTTTTTTTTTACCCCCTTTTTTCCTTGCTTGCTTGGAATTCCTTATTCATTAAATTATCTGCAATTTACATCTGTTCAGCTACAGTGCTGCATTACTCATAGACTTTTGTTTAGTTTTATGTTATAAAATTCTGTGTGTGGAAATGTTAGATATCACTTAAAAGAGATATTTTATGAAAGGCTTCACATTTAGTTCCCCCTAGTTGTTTGTTTTTCCTTTTTCAAAGAGAGAAAGAGAGAGAGAATGAGTGTGAGTGTGTGTGTGTTTGAACATGATGTGTTGGGGCACATGTGCCTCCCCCACTCAGCTAAGGAATAAAAATTTCACAGCCTATCAAGTTTGTGGAATAAGTACCAGGCTTCCATTATCCCTAAAATACTTGAGGATCAGATCACCTAAATCAGGGGTTGTCAACCAGGGGTACTTGGGAAGGTCCTAGGGGTACATTTGGGTGGGTGGGGATGGAGCACTGCCACCCACTACCCCATGCCACTGACTCCCAGGAGCAGAGCCCAGCCAGCCGGACATTGGGGTCGGGGGTGGAGGGTGGAGCTTGTACATGGCAGCTACCAGCACCACCAACCACCCCATGTTGTTGCCACTCCACGTGCGGCTGCCCCTACTCCTCCCCGCACTCCGCATTTGGCTGTGTGCCACCCCTTCCCCCCCACCCCCACTCTGCATCCAGCTGCCAGTGGTACACTTATTTAAAAAGTTGAAAAATCCTGACCTAAAAAAATAACCCCAGAGCCAGTTGTACATTTCATGGAGCCACCAACTGTAGTGGACACTATAGAGCAGGGATTGGCAACTTTTTTGGGCAGAGTGCCCCAAACACCCACAGCTTCAGCTTGTAAGATGTCAGCATGCCAGGGGCAGATGGTGAGGGAGCCACGAGGGGCCTGATCCTAGTCATGACAGCAGCTCCAGCCCCTTCCCTGCCATCCACCCTGAGGCACACTTGCCAAGCAAAATGCCTTTGCATGCCAGACTCTGGCACTTGTGCCAGGGGTTGCCTACCCCTGCTGTAAAGTCAATCAAAATGGTTCCTTGCTTACAAGCTTCCAGTAATAATATAAACTGTTACTTACTACAATTTTTATTTTGGTTTTTCTTTACTTTTCTCCCATCATTTTTGAAGTAGCTATCCTGTGTTTTCACATCCAGAATCATTATTTTCTAATCATCTCATTTTAAAAAGTCAGTGTTTTTCCTCCTAAAATAGTTTCACCTCCTTCACAACATATTCTGATCCAGTTAAAATACAGTCATTTGTTGTTTTTGCTCTCTCATCTAGTGTTTTTAGGCCTTTCACATGTCTTTATTCTCTCTTCCCATGACCTTAATCTCCACAAAAATATTAATCTTTTTCATCATTATTCTATCCCTTTTTTCCACACTATAATTTCTATCCATATTCCTGCAGGAATTCTTTTCTCACCTGCTTCCATCCCTCTTTCACTGACACATTGTCATGACAGTATATAGATCTTCTCAAATCTATTATCAGGAAAGTCGAGGGTTAAAAACCTTGCCTGGAGCAGAGGAAGGGACCACAGATTTCTGGTTTGTGAAGACAATTCAGTGAGCTCAAGATGGAAATGATAGAATAGGCAAGGAGGATAAAAAGGACAAGATATTTAAAAGCCATCTATCTCTGTGACTGAATCCTCATGTTGTTATAACTTGAGACTGCAGGAAAAGCTAGAACTACCAAAAGCCTGCCTGAGCAGTTGGAGATTGTGACAGCTAAACGCCTTAACCATTTTGTTTTTGTTTGGTTTGGATACATGGTGATGTGAAGGTTCTTACTATAACCATGGGAGTCATTTGTCATTGCAGATTAATCCCATTGCACTCTGGGCTACACACCACACCCTCAAATTGATATCTGTCCCAAATAAACTAATAGTCTCCTGCAATCAGATCTCTTGTTCAGTTGCAGCAGCACTTTAGACTTGCTTCTAATGAGCTCAGTTTAAGATCAGTGTATACTGTATTTCTTAATGAGAACAAAACTAGTATTAAATTGTCTCATTAAAAGGAAAGGTGGGCATGGAAAAGCTTTTTAAAATGATACCATTAATAATGCTTTTCTCAATAAATGTGGTGATCTTTGAACTTGCAAACATCATTTCTTGGTTGAGCAGCAACTGCAGAATGTGATTCTTGCCTTAAACTTTCAAACCCTTTGTGGAATAGAAAAATAGTCTATTTTAGGCAGCAATGGGCTGACAAAATATGTCATTTTTGAAGAGCAGTCATCAAAGTTATTTTACTGTGAAACACTTAACAGTTAAACCTGTAAAAGTAATCTTAAGTGAATGTCAAATAATGCAACTAAAAATTCCATCAGTAACGCTTTTCTTCATTGTAATGTGGAGAATTTTTGTTCGTTTCCAGACACCATATGCCATACAGCACAATGTTAAATTTGACACGATAGATAAGATAATTTAATGTCTTCACCCACGTCTGTTATGAGCTGTACTTTTTTCCCCGCAAGTCCCTTATTCACAGCTTCTTTCATACACTGTGTTTTTGCAGCTAATAGCAGTCATTCTCATTATACTTCAAGCAGCTTTTTCACTTCCTTTAACAGAGATATCCAAGCTCACACCTATAACACTTGTATCCTATCAGTGAAAAAATGCAAGGGTTATCAGGTCATCTTGACCACTAACCTTTAATGGTAAGAGGTATTAGGGCTCTACTGTATAGAATGGTTCTTCAATGTGCATAATATTAGGGTATGAAGAAAAGTTTATTTAAGACTTTCCTTACTTTCAGGTCTTTGAAGTCTCCTGATATATATACGGTGGCCTTCTTATCCGATTCATTCATATTCAGAAATGTTTAATAAATGCAAGACTAAATTAACTGGCCACAGTAAGTTCATTTCTACCAAAAAATGTGTGTCAGGTAGCTATGCTACCTAGGTTTGGAATATGGGAGACTGCATGAAGTAAGAAATTGGCAAGGCACAGAAATAAGGACTGGGAAAAATGAGTGCCCTGTGTTTTGGGTCTGGTAGAAGCTTAGGGAACTGGGGTACTTGAGGATAAAAACTTTTAAAAAATATATTTTTTTAGTACTAAACCTAAAATGCTATAAATATTCGAGCTAAAACTTAGAAGCTTAGAGTTTTGTGGAAAAATCTTCCCTCACCTTTCCCTTCAAATATCTAATCTATGCTTATTCCACCTCCCCAAATTAATGACTTTTTGGGATCTGCAGATCAGAGAAGCATATCAGTGTAACTCTAAATGATAGCAAATATTTAGCAGTAGAAAAGATTTGTCAGGCAGGTTTTTCATAAATGAGACCTTGTTGTTTTAAATATTTTTGTGTATTATATTCCATCTTGGCTTCTTGACTAAATATATTTTTTCTTGTTGAAGACAATATTACTGTGAGGTGCCAGAATAAAGATTTTATTCCTTACAGCCTTACTTTAAATATTTTAATGGTTATCTGGACCTCTAATGTCTTTGCAGATACTTTTGTTATTTAAATACTGGTTTCCCTTTATATTTCAAACAGATTATTTAGCTTGTCCAATACTTTATAGTCCTAGTCAGTAACATTTACATCATTTGACTGAAACATCTATATTATCAAGCTTGCTAGGGTATTGAAAGCACAGAAGTATTACAGAAATGCATAGTTTATTTCCTCCATGGAATATATTCATGTCAGCAGTTTCCATTTTTGTCTTTTGTAGTCCATTTTACAATTTTAATAAACTCTATATAATTCTCTAAAATCTTGTATGATTCATTTCTTATTTGGCTTCAAGTTTCTGCTGTCTTATTTCTTTGATCTTTAACATTTAGCATGTGACATCATTGTCCAATCCAAATGGTCTTATCGTATCATCATCTTAAAAAATGCTTTATTGCCAGGTACAACTCTATGTAAGACACACAGCTTCCATATGTAAACACCATATATTCTTCCATAGTGCTTACTCCCAAATAAGACATTCAGGGTATGTACAGACATTTGGGGAGGTTAAACTATTCTAGTTAAAATGGCTGCTCAATCTAAGGTAAGTCAGGATGTGGGGACTAGTGGGGTCTGGGGTGGGGGGCTTGCTGGGATCTAAGATGGTAGGATCAGAGTGGGGCTGCCAGGGTCCATGGGGGGCTTGGGGAAGTTGGCAGGTAAGCGGAGTCTTCGGAGGGAGATCAGGGGGACTAGCATAGTCTGCAGGGGGATTGCTTCAGTCCAGGAGGGTTTGGTGAGGTCAGGGTGGCCAGGTTTGCAAGGAGGCTTGAGGGGGATTGAGGGGGGTTGATGGGATCACAGAGGCTTTCCAATTCCACTAAGCCCCGCAGACCCTGCCATCCCCGCCCCGCGTGCCACCAAATTGCTTCTAATCCTGGGGGAGTTGTTGTCCATCTAGGGGTGGATTGAAGGTCTGGGGCAGCTACTGGGAGGTAGGAAAAGTGCAGCCTTGGGACTGGGGACATTGTCTGGGCTTTCACAGCCCTGGGGCTGTGCTGGTAACTGTACAGAAGTTTAGTTAGATCAGTCTTGATGAACCTGATTGAAATTGGACTATCTGTGAGGTACAGGTAACTTAGATTGAGTCGGCCATATTTAGACCTATTTAACCTTGCTAAACTCCTGTACAGTTTGCACTTAGATTGACCTAACAAGGGATCTAAGCACAAGGTTTGCATCTGTTGAAACTAAGTTAGATTGGGTGGTCATTTTTAATGTGACCTAAATGCTACATAACCTCCCTGAACATCTGTACCTAGGGTCATTTTGTTTTGGGAAGGCAGAATGAAGAAATCAAGATTTTTTTGCTCTCCAGTCATGGCTGACTTCTGACTGCAGAGGATCCTGGCCAGAGTTGCTCAGGCAAAAGCTAAATATTAACCCTCTCACAGCCACTAGCCAATGAGCAGCATCTGTTGACTCCTCAGCCAAAAGCTACTGTTAATTTTGACAGAAGGGCTAATACTGTATCTGGAAGCCTGGAAGTTGAATATCACCCCCTCCCTGCCTAGGGCATTTTACAGCATTTCCACGCTTCCATTTCTCTATTCCAGGGCAGAAAACCACACTTCCCTCTTAAACCTTGTACCGCAAGATTGGAGGGCTGTTGTTTTTGTCAAAAGAGTGCATGTGGGATATGAGTAAGTATAGCAGCTTGAAGCAGGGGTCAGCACCCTACAGCCCCCAGGCAGCTGTGCTGAGCTGCCTGTTTCCTCTTTAGTGCTTGCCACAGCTGCCCTTCCCACTGCTGTCCCCTGCCTGCATTTACCTTCACTGCTGAGGATCCAGGTATCTGTAGAAAGCGAAGGAGGGAAGTACAGGCAGCTCGAGCTGTCCAGGAATGGAGATCTGCAGTTAGCATCACAGAGCTGAGTCACAAGCCCCTGCCAAACCAACAAAATAAAGTAAATAATAAATAAAATATAGGTGCCCCCTGGCTTGAACAATAATACTAAGGGTTGGAAAACAGTATTTTCATTTTAAGCTAAAGTAATATAGTTGCTAAAGTACTATTATTGCCTATTTCTTTTAGGTATTTAATTTATTGTTTCTTCTTACTGGACCTATATCATGAGTCCTGATGCCATTATGTCTCATTGTAACCCTTCTTTAAATGGCTTATTATTTTAACTTCATTTATTTTTAATATAGGAATGTTCATAAACACTTTCTTAAACTTGGCCTGTAGAGAACAGTAACTTGAAGTGGCTCTGGCATTAGCCAGTTGAGAAGTTCTGAGTGCAGTTTAGGAAGCCAAGTGTCACAATGTTAAAATTTAGTCACTGAATGAAGCAACCATCTTTCTAACTCCTTGGCTTTATTGATTCATGGACAAGGATACTTATAAAAATGTCCTTGTGTTTGGTCTGACATATGTAAAGAGATTTTTTCCTTGTGATTTTTTTTGTCTGGTGTTTTTTAATCTTTCAGAGGGGGGAACAATTTTTTTTTCATTCAGCTTTGAGAGAAGGTAGGATGTTAACAATATTAGGGGATGTTAATAATAGTCCATTCCCAGCCATTTTTTGCATAGTGTGGCTTAAAATAGAAAATTGTCTTTTGGCTCGAGGTTAAGAGGGGTACTTTGCTTTCCTCATGCGTGCAGCTATAGAGATATAGTCCCAAAACCTAGACTATAATGTGTAGAGGAGCTACTGTAATTCTTGCAAAACTTCTGTATTAGGTATTATTTCTTGTTGATGTCATCCCCTTCCTCTCACCCCAAAATATTATCAACATAACAGGAAGCAAACTGAATAGAGAGCCAGGAGGACAGAAGTCCTAGGCTCTTTTTCCCTATTGTATCTGTTACATTCACAGCTCTTGTTATTGAATTAAGCTTCTTAGACCTAGAAAAATAGGTAAATATTAAGAATTTTACAGAATGAGTGTTTTCCGGACTTCACAAGAATACCTCTGGATCAGGCTAGAGATTTGTACTGAAGTACCTGAATTCAGCGCCTGACTTATGTTTTTGTTTTGTTTTTTTGTTGATTGCATATAACAGAATGTGTAGTTTTCTTTAAAGAAAACTAGGAAATGTCTATAGAGAAAACCAAGCATTAAAACGTTTTCTTAAGTCCTAATTTTTAAGTAAGTAAAACAAACACTGTATTGCAGTCACATTTTTCCCCTGGCGACAGGATGGAAAGAATTAACTGTGTGTGTGTCAGATAATGTCACGTAATACAGTATTAGCACATGCTTAGATACTAAGGTGGTTGGAGTAGCATAAGAAGTTTTATAGAATGCTATAGTCAGGGTATAATGATCTGTTTCACTCTATAGGAAAATTACCCAGCCCATTGACCCACTAAAAATGTGGAGGAGAAGGAAGGCATTCCTAGGTGGGTAAATATATAACACAGATTCTGCACTTTTCTTTATCATATGTTATATTCTAAATTCTCTTTAAGTAGTGATTCTAAAGCAGAATGGACACTTTCTCTTTGTGGACTCAAAAATATTCTCATAAAACAGAAAGCACATTCACCGTATACTCCCTTTTTCAATAACGAATTATTATGAACGTAATACTTATCTCATTTATCTACAAATATTCCTTGCATCACTTACTTTGGCAGAGTGCTAAAGTAATAAATGACTAGAGCAACAGTGTATTAAGGAACTGTACCAGTTGGCACAAGTAAAAAAAAAAAAAAAAGGCTACAAGCAATAGTTTCTTGGCTTTGTTTCATAGTAGTGCTCTTGGTATGACTTACCAGCATTCAAGGTCCAGGGACAGAAGTTACACATAAACTGGTTTAAGTGACTGGAAACCTGGATGCATATAGTATCAGACTTAACTGATTTAAGTTAAACTGGCTTATGGAACTTTAGATCCAGATCCCCTCCTGACACAAGTTACTTCACAGTCCCCCAGTATCCCAGGATGCTTTCAGCCCTGTACTGTGCTCTCTGCTCCAGCAGAGCAGGGCCAACACCACCCCAAGCTTTCACAGAGCTGAGGCACTAAAGCTTCTACTCCCTAGCCTGCTTCTTGCCTGTGCCTTTCAGCCTGGTGGGATCAGGGAAGGTGGTGGGGGGGGTGGGCAGAGGAAAGGATGAGCTCAGAGAGGCAGGCAGCTGGCAAGGGGATGGCCTATGGTGATCCCATACCAGGTCGCTGGGCTGTGGGCGACAAAAGTCCTTGTGGTGGGGCCTTTCCCTCCCCCCTGCACTGTGCAGACCCTAGGTGGGGGGGCGGGTGCAGTTCCAGGCCTGGCCAGGGAGGGAGAGCAGGAGGTGGGTTGCTCCACCTGCCTCCTGCCTTTCAGAGAGGTGGGCAACTGGTGAAGTGGTGGGGCTGGGGAGAGACTGTCTGGGGGCTCTCCCCCTGCCCACAGTTGCTAGGAGGAGATGAGGGTGTGTGTCCAGCAGCCACTCCAGCATGGGCTGCTGCTCCACTGGG
>NW_005842927.1:393673-403953 GCF_000455745.1 Alligator sinensis
AACATGAGGGGTGGTGCATTTGATGCCCCCAGGCTCCTGGCCATGGGCCAGCATGGGCTTCTGCCTATCTTGGCCACCCGAACACTGAACGTCAGTTCAGTTTGTTATCAGATCAATCTTTGCAGCTTAGAAAACCTGAGACGATTGAATTGATTCTGCCTCAGGCTTTTTGAACCTGTGTGCTTAGCCAAGATGTCTAAGTGTCCATTAGACTCCAGTTATTAATATGAAAATCTATTCAGTGACATTCTTTCTTCATGCAAGTTCATTGTAGGTAAATTATGGGGATTAAATCTCAATAAACTTCTAGCAATTAATTCAGAGAAGTTTTCACTATATGTTGTATACCAAAAATAAATAAATAAATAAAAATGAAAAAAAAGGAACAAAAAAAGGAAAAAAATCCTACTTCATCAAGGGTCAGATCTGGTTAGTAAACCAATAAGTGAATTTTAGCAGTAATTCAGTTCATAATCCACTTCATTTCAAATTAAAAGGATGACAAAGAAGTATTCAGTTATCCTGATTTAGATGCCTTAATGGGAAGATAGTGTTTAAATAAGCGTAAGAGAAGGTGATAGACATACAATTAGTTGCACATACAGCCCCCTGGCAGGTCACAGAAAATATCCTACATTGCATTCTTTTCTGTTTGTTCCTGTGTAATCGTAGGCCTTAGATATTTGCATGTAGCAGTTTAAATTAAGATTTAAAACAGCTTTGGCATTAATGCCACTTTACTATATGAACTAAAATAGCAAGGTATTACAAGTTTTCTATTCTTTTTTGACATAAGAGGGAAACTGGGCTGTGCTGTTTTCTTACATTAGACATGTGTCTGTTCAGAGGATCAAAAGCAATTATCAAATAGTGTCAACTTCTGAGGCACAGCTGCTTGTTTTCTGTTCATATTAAATTCATTTATATCCTGTACGTGTGTATTTTTTCCTCCAGTGAGCTTTCACATATGTCTTTAGTTATCTGTGGGGTTAGGTAGATAAGATGAGGGGGACTATAAAATGTATGATAGGGAAATGCTCTGAGGGAAAAAAATAGTAGAGATGGAAGTGGCAAATCAGTGAACAGACAGCCAGAAATTGTTTTGTATTGTAAATGAGCTACTAGAAAAGAAATGGGCAAAGATCAATGGACTGGAACGAGTGAATTACAAAAATGGAAAACAAAGAGACAGAGTAAGAAAGCATTGTGCATGTACAATATATTTCAGGTTCAGTTTAGAAAATCTCAGGCAAAGAAACTAAATCCAACTGACATTGCTCAAACTATAAATTCCACCAGAGTAGAAACAGAAAGAATAAGGAACCTGAAAAAAACCCAAAGTGTAAAAGATAGGCTTGATGTAAACACCACCAAAATATTAACTGCAGCAATTAAGAGGAGGAAATATTAGGAAGTCTCAAAATGAAAGGCAGGGTTTGCTTTGTCTACATAAAACTCTTAATTGCCTATATATGTGGTGGGGAGGGGGACAGGCATTTTAATTAGAGGAGTTCCTGGAAAGTCACTCTAAGTAAAACACCTCGCCATAGACTCATAGAAAGTTAGGGTTGGAAAGAACCTCAGGAGGTCATGTAGTCCAACCCCGTGCTCAAAGCAGGACCATCCACAACTAGATCATCCCAGCCAAAGCTTTGTCTAGCTGGGTTTTGAAAATTTCCAAGGCTGGAGCTTTCACCACCTCTCTGAGTCACCTGTTCCAGTATTTTACTACCCTCCTAGTGAGAAAACTCTTCCTAATATCTCACCTAAACTTCCCTTGGTGCAACTTGAGACCATTACTCCTTGTTCTGTCATCTTCCACCACACAAAACAGTCTAGCTCCATCCTCTTTTGAACCCCCCTTCAGGCAGTTGAAGGCTCTTATTGAATCCCCTCTCAGTCTTCTCTTCTCCAAACTAAATAAGCCCAGTTCCCTCAGTCTTTCCTCATAGGTCATGTCCCCTAGCCCCCTCACCATTCCGGACTCTCTTCAATTTGTCCACATCCTTTTTGTAGTGGGGAGCTCAAAACTGAACACAGTATTCTAGATGTGGCCTGACCAGTGCTGAATAGAAGGGAATAATCACTTCCCTTGACCTACTGGGAACACAACTACCAATGCAACCCAGTATGCCATTAGCCTTCTTGGCAAAAAGAGCACACTGCTGGCTCATAGTCAGTATATTGTCTACTGTAACCCCAAAGTCCTTTTCTGCACAGCTGCTGCCTGGCCAGTCAGCCCCCAGCCTGTACTATTGCATGGGATTGTTCCATCCTAAGTGTAGGAATTTGCACTTCTCCTTGTTGAGATTCCTTTTGGCCCAATACTCCAATTTGTCTAGGTCACTCTGAATCCTAGCCCTACCCTCCAGCTTAACGTCACCTGCAAACCTGCTGAGGGTGCACTCTATGCCATCTTCCAGGTTGTTGATGAAGACATTGAACAAAACTGGACACAGGACCGACCCCTGGGGCACTTCACTTGATACCGGCTGCCAACTAGACATTGAGCCCAAATAGACTCTGAGCCCAATGCTCCAGCCAGTTTTCTATCCACCTTACGGTCCATTCATCCAGCCCATACTTCCTTAGCCTGCTTGCTAAAATCCTGTGGGAGATTGTATCAAAAGCCTTGCTAAAATCAAGGTACACCACATCCACTGGTCTCCCCACTTCTGCAGAGCCAGTCGCCTCATCATAGAAGGCAGTCAGGTTGGTCAGGCATGAGTTACCCGCAATGAATCCATGCTGACTATTTCTAATCACCCTTTTCTCCTCCAAGTGCTTAGAAATGGATTACTTGAGGATCTGCTCCATGATTTTTCCAGGGACTGAGGTGAGGCTGATATGACTAGGCTGTAGTTCCCTGGATCCTCCTTCTTGTTTCTTAAATATGGGCACTTTCCAATTATCTAGGAACTCTCCTGATCATCATGAGTTTTCAAAGATGATGGACAATGGCTCTTCAATCACATTAGCCAACTCCCTCAGGAGCCTCGAGTGTATCCCATCCAGCCCCATGGACTTGTACATATCCAGTTTGTGTAAGTAGTCCCTAACCTGTTCTTTTACCACTGTTAGCTGCTCACCTCCTCCCTAAATTGTGCAGCCAGGTGCAGTAGTCTCGGAGCTGACCTTGCCTGTCAAGACTGAGGCAAAAAAGGCATTGAGCACTTCAGCCTTTTCTGAATCCTCTGTCACAGGTTGTCTCCACTATTCAGTAAGGGACCGCCACGTTACCTGATCCTCCTCTTGCTACCAACATACTTGTAGAAACCCTTCTTGTTACCCTTCACAGCCCTTGCTAGCTGCAACTCTAATTGTGCTTTGGCCTTCCTGACTTCATCCCTGCATTTCCGACCAGTGCTCTTATATTCTTCCCTAGTTATTTTCCAAGTGTCCAGTTCTTATAAGCTTCCTTTTTATGATTTAGTTTACTGAAGAGTTCCCTGCTAAGCCAAGCTGCTCTTCTGCCATAGTTGCTGGTCTTTCTCCACATCGGGATGGTTTGTTCCTGCACTCTCAGTTTGTTACTGCATCTCAGCCAGCTCTCCTGCACTCTTCTTCCTCCCAGTCTGGCTTCCCAGGGGATCCTGCCCAGGAGTTCAAAGTTTGCTTTTCTAAAGTCCATGGTACTTACTCTGCTGCTCTCCATCCTTCCTTTTCTCAGGATCCTGAACTCAATCATCTTGTGGTCTCTGCTACTGAAGTTGCCATCCACTACAACATTCCCCACCAATTCTTCCCAGTTTGTGAGCAGCAGGTCAAGAAGAACATGGCCCTCATTGGCCACTCCAGCACTCGCACCAGGAAGTTGTCCCTAATACTCTCCAAAAACTTCCTGGATGCCTGTGCGCTGCTGTATTGCCCTCCCAGCAGATGTCAGGGTGATTGAAGTCCCCCATGAGAACCAGGGCCTGTGATTGGACAACTTCCCCTAGTTGTTTGAAGAAAGCCTCATCCACCACCTCCTTCTGATCTGGTGGCCTATACCAGACCTTTACCATGTCATCACTCTTGTTGCTCTGCTCTCCCCTCTGACCCTACCCCATTAACTCAACAGGCCTATCTCCAGCTTCATACTGGAGCTCCGAGCAATCATATGGCTCTTTTACATAAAGTGCAACTCCTCCTCCTCCTCTTCTCTCCTGCCTATTCTTCCTGAACCCTTTGTACCCATCCATGACAGTGCTCCAGTCATGTGAGCTGTCCCACCAAGTCTCTGTTATTCCAATCACGTCATAGTTCCATGATTGTGTAAGAACTTTCAGTTATTTCTGCTTGTTTCCCAGGCTCCATGCATTTATATCCAGACACCTGAGATAACTAGTTGATTGCCCTGATTTCTCAGGAACTATGAAAGCACCTCCTCCATTGCCCCCTCCTGCTTGCTCTTCCACCAGGTCTCCCATTTTCCCACTTACCTCAGGACTTTGGTCTCTATCCCCGGGCGAACTTAGTTTAAAGCCCTCCTTACTAGATTAGTGAGCCTGACTGTGAAGACAATCTTCCCTCTCTTCTTCAGGTAGATCCCATCACTTCCCAGCAATCCTTCTTCTTGGAAGAACATCCCATGGTCAAAGAAGCCAAATCCCTGCTTGTGATACCCTCTGCAGCCCGGTGTTTATCTGCAGGCTGCACCTACTCCTGCCCAGGCCCTTTCCCTTCCCCGGAAAGATCCATAAGAACACAACCTAGCCCCCAGACTCCCTCACCCTTGCACCAGAGCCCTGTAGCCACTCCTGATATGCTTAAGGTCTCCCCTGGCAGTATCATTGATGCCCACATAGTTGAGCAGTATGTGGTAGTAGTCAGAGGCAGATGAGCCTCAGTAGTCCCTCTGTGACATTTCAGATCAGGGTTCAAGGCAAGCAGAGACGTCCTGAGAGAACAGATCAGGTCAGCAGATGGCTCCCACCATCCCGCATAACAAGGAGTCTCCAAAAACCACTACCCATCACTTCTTCTTGGTGGTGGTCATCTTGATCCTTCCCACCTTGGTGAGGCTTAGCCTGTATTCCTCCACCTATGGAACATGCTCTTTCCTCTCTGCTGCTAGGGTTTCATATCTGTTCTCCAGATGAATGACTGAAGGTGGGAGTGAAGATATCTGGTTGCTGCCAGAAGTCACAAGCCTCCAGCTTCCACACTCTTGGGTGTCCATGTCTTCTCTCTTCTCTAGCACTGCATCTGGCATTTTTTTCCTGCACAGTCCTGGAGGTCTCCTCCAGCATCAAATTGATGAGCGCCTCATGGCAAGAAGATGCTTCAGAGGCTTGCCACCTCCTCCTGTAGTTCTCTTGCCTGTTCCCTGAGAGATACCACCAAGAGGCACTGCTCAACCCGCAGACACTCCCTGACCTGACCATTACTGGAAGGAACCTGCAAGCCGCAATCCCCACAGAGACCTGGGTGAAAGTGTTGATGGTGAGTAGTACTGCCTCAATAAAAGCCTCAGAGGTGCAAGCAGAGGCAGTGACAGTGGCTCTGGCATTGCAACATCCACCAGCCATTTCCCAGGTCTATTAATCTGCCTTCTCTCTCTTACTCCTCTTCTTCCAAGGATACCTTCCCTAGCCTGGAACTGGCCTGTTTATTTCTTGTTGGCCCCAAAGGATTCTATTTTTTTCCCCTGCTTCCTTACACCAAACTGAAAGACTTGCCCCTCAAAAAAGGCAGGGAGGGCCCACAAACTGGCCCGTTAACTGCCTGCCAACTGCTTACAGCCCTGTTTGCAGCCCCTGTCTACTGGCTCCTTGGTCATCTGGGGAGTCTCTTTTTATACCCTGCTGGGCCTGGGCTGGCTCTACCCCTTTTTTAGGGCTTTTGTCAGACACAGCTTGTTAGGGCTTTTGTCAGGCTCAGCCAGCAATTATTCAGCAGTCAGTAATCACTCAGCAATCACTCCCAGTTTCTCAGAGTACACGCCCCAAACACACATAGCCCACCAAACAAAGACTCAACAAGCCAAAGGCACAGGCAGCTGGATCACTTAGCTTCCCTGGGCAGGATCTGGTGCCTGTCTTCTCTCACCCTTTTTTCTTTTGTCCCTAGGAACTGCCTTCAAACTGCTTATCCTGTTTGCAGCCCCTGTTCCCTGGCTCCCTGATCACTGGCTCCCTGGTCACCTGCTGAGTCTCCTTTTGTACCCTGCCCAGCCTGGACATTACATGTATTAAGCCCCTGCAGGTTTAGAAATGGCCATGGGATGCTTTATCTAAACCTCATTCAACGCGTTATAGATAAAGCACCCAAGCAGCCATTATTAAATGTGCGGAGGGTTATACATATGATGGTGAGGGCACGCTGGAGCATTTTAATTAGAACGTAGAGCAGACTCAATTAACTGTGAATTCTAATGTGTTCTAATTAGAACATGAACCAGCATGTGTATAGGCAGCCCTTATGTTTTCCCTTCTACAGCAACCTAGACAGGCCTAATTTCTTTCAACACCCTAGCAATCCTTGCAATGGTTTGTCTATCTTAATAACATCAGCTACTGTTTTGAGGCATGTTTAAGTAGCAGTATAATTCTTTTGTTTTCTGTCTTCCCTTCTGGTCAAAAATCAAAATTTTAGGCTCAGCAGAAGACTGAACAAGAGACCTCAGAACAAATGGTTCTTATATTGAACCTTAACAACTCACTCCCCCTCTGCTCAAAGGTGTAGGTTCTCTCAAGCCAACATTGTTTCCTGTTTGCTTTTCCAGTCCCAGGAACACAGATTGGAACCTAAGTTCCCTTCCTTTTTTGGGAAGAGCCCTCTTACCAACCAACAGTGTCATACTTCTTATTTGCTTTCTCTTTGGTACTATGAATCTGGCACCCTTGGCTGTATAGTTACCCACTTTCTCTGAAAAGAGAAGTGCCCAACTCCCCAATACAACCTGTTCTATAGCATGGTGCATGTGGAAGAAATGGATTTGCATCCCCTCAATCCAAAACCATGTACAGGCATTATGTTTCTACAAAGATAATTACTGTTCTCCCGGTAGAAACTATGAGTGTACAAACATTCATTCAATTAGGGGGAATATGACCCTTTCAGGGGGAAAGATCTTCCAGGTGTCAAGCTGCTTCTGCCTGCCTGTTCCCCAAACTAGGTATGTCCCAGCTTGGGGAACAGGCTGGGAGCTTTGTCTCACTGCTCTTCTACCCTCCAGGAGGGGAGTGGAGCAGCCACCACTGCTCCCTTTTCCCCCAAACTGGGCACAGCCTGGATTTCCCCTGTTGCTCCCTGTACTAGTTGTTGTAAAACAGGGATTTGAACCCAGGTCTCATAATATGTTAAACTAGTCTTTCTGATTACTGAAACATCATTCCTGATCCAGTATTTGACAGCTATTAAGGCATGCTGAATATATACTTATACTCAAAATAGATCTTTCAACACCAGGGAAGGGAAGAGTTAGAAGACGCTATAAAGAAGTCACCTGAGGACCTCTCCATGGAGACCTAATTTGCACAGGAAGCACTTTAGTCCTTCACTGAGATGTGTTATAAAAGTCCTTAAAATAGACAAATCTTGAATTGAAAACCAATATTAAAATAAGAGCACTTTCATTATGAGACAAATGTATAATTTTTAACCAATCATACAGGAAGTGGAATTGAACGGCATTTGAAAATAAACTTCAGTGATTGCTGTCCTGTTCTACTGAGATATGAAAATATTTGTTTATGTAAGTTTAATCATTATGACTTGCATCCAGTATAACAGTTTAAATAGCTGCCTGTCATTAATAAGTCATGCATAGGATTATAATTTTGCTAGCAATATCAGACAGTACCAATTAGATACTAAAATGTCTACCCTCTCATCTTAATATAAAGTTTTCTGTTATGTGACATTTAAAGTGTCTGTAACTTGACTCCCAAGTATAGTACATCATGACCATTCTCATTAAAATAAGCTTTTCTTATAGCACTTACAATGTTGGACTCCTACAGATAATATAATGAGGGTAGAATGCATTTTGATTGAGTTACCACTAGGGAGAAATTTAATTTAATTAAACTGGTCTTCATTAAAGTATTACATTCAAGTAAAGTAATTATAAAGGCATGTACAGTATTGGAGAAATCCTGCTGTTTAAAAGACAGAGAAGGCTCACATTAGACTGATCATAATTTTTAGAAAAGCTTTTCCCAAATAATTAACTCCTGTGTTCTAAAGCATTCATATATTACCAAAAGTGGTATAATAGAACTGACATCTACAACTGATATTGATTCATCCATTTGCAGCTTATATTTTGGTTTTTAAAAGGAAACTTTCAGGGGCATTTTTCAGAGGCAAAATATTTGCTAAATTGTCCATAAAATGTTTTAAATTATATTAAAAATATTTACATTAAAAAAAATAGGGCATGGAGGAATGTATCTGTTTTTATGTGAAACATATATTTTTGAATCCAACACAAGTTTTCTTAATGCTCATTCATTTTCACATTTCTATTGTTTATTACTTCAGTGTTTCTGTGCATTTGTTGTCTAGCCATTATATTTCATACATGCACTCACCTGCACATGCACAAGGCTGTGTAGAATATCAGTGTTATGGTTTACAAATGAAATTTTGGTTAAGAAATGCTGATTACCTGTGTCACTTCAGCTCACCCCTTTCTATGTGTGTTTTTTGATACAGTATGGGATCATGTGATTAAAAACTATTTGCGGGATGAGGGAGTGCCTTTTTTCCACAGAGAATCCCTGCCTCATTCAGTGAATGGACGATGCTCATATAATGAGCAAATATCATGCATTTTGTTTTCTCATCATTGTTCAGTGCATAAAAACAAGCTTTATTTATGGTGCTTTATTCAGGCCCCACTCTGAAGCCAGAATTATTAATCTCTCCTGGGGTTTCTCTGTGGTGCTCATTACCACAGCATCTATGCGCTTTACAAAATATAAGTAAATGTATTTTTTGAACAACTTTTCATGTAAGGGTGTGGCTTTATCTCTACTTTACAATTTGGGTATTGACACCCAGAGAGACAAAAGACAGTATTTTCCACTTATTTGAAACATTCACGACTTAAATTTCAGAGCACTTAATCCTATGAGCCATTCACTACACGTCTAAGCTTTGTAACAAATGAGGCAGGAGTCCTACAGACACAGCCTTTTTTCTTACATTAATCTGATATGTCCTCAGAGCATGTCCATCTCCTGCACTTAGATGGCAGGAGTCCTCTAGAAAAATAGCATGTGATCATAAAATGAAAGACTGGGTCATAATGCATGTGCACATGGGATCAATTTAGATTGAACAGACAAACTCCATTCTGGCATTTCCTAATGTTTGATTATTTGATTGCAAAACTGTAATACATTTATTTTAATATAGTTTTGGTTTTTTTTAAAGCAATCTCACAATCCCCAAGAAATTCCATATGGAATCATATTGATGCCTACATCATTCATCAGCAGGTTTAGAATCCTTAGATCCATCTCACAGACCTCTAAGCTAATGCAGCAACTGACAGCAGTAAAAGGAGATAAGATAAACACTTTGCTAGTTTTTTCATTGAAATTTGCTTGCAGCAGTGGAATTGTGATATCTTTCAGGTTCTGGAGAGGAATGTATTTTAGTAGACAGACTTGTTCTACCCAAGCTTGACACCTTCTGGACCACCCCTCCTTTCCAACTTAATCCTGTGGTATCCTGTTATATCTATTCCCACCCTTAACCCCATGTCCCAGTCCCATTCTCCTTGTCTGCCATATCCCAGTGTACAACTCTTAAGCTTTTCATCCCAGCCTCTCTGCCTAGTCCTGCTCTTCCACTCAAACTCAATGTCCAGGTCTCAACTACCGGTCCTTTCTCCTGTCCACATCCAATCCAGTCTTCTTGCCTACATACTCAGTTCTTTCCTGCATGCCTCAGATCCTTTATTTCAGTATCCTTGCCCAGCCAGTTCCACTTTTCCTCTTTCATGTCTTTGTATGATCTGTCTTTCCCCTTGCCCCTTTATATAGTCTGTCTTCTCAATCTCCCTCCATAGGTTCTTGACCTCTGCAGTGTTTGCTAATCCCAGTATCTCTTTCCATAAAGATCCAGTCTTTGCCTTTTCCCAAACCTTATCTGAGCTCAGTGATCCATCCAATCCACCAGCTTTAAGTACTCATCCATTTACTTCATGAGTTGCAAATTTTAGTCAGCCTTAGCTCCCCGACCCTAATCCAGCCAGCTCCAGCTTCCATTTCCCCCTCAGCTTCCATTCCCAGTCATTTTGTTCAACAAGCCTCAGTTTCTCTTCTGCAACCCTGTTTCCT
>NW_005842927.1:403963-409375 GCF_000455745.1 Alligator sinensis
TTTCTCCTCCAAAACTCCCTAGATCCTAATAGAGTTCCTGTGAGTACAAGTAGGACAGATGCGCTCCTATTCTGATCCCCAACCCCAATCTTGGCAGAAGCAGCTGGTAAAAAGAAATCTATTTTCCCACCCTAGGTTGGAGAAAACATGTATGATCACTCTGTGGATGGTGTATAGAGTCTAACCAGTAAAGCAACTGTGAGGGAATGGAACATACTCAGTCCATCTGAGTTGTGCATGCACAATCTGGTTATTGCTGGGAGCTGTGTGAAGACTGAAGTACTCTTGAGTGAGGATGGAGTCTTTAGAGATGGAAGCTGTTAAAATCAAACGAGTTCTCTGTGTGAACTACAATTTTTCAAGTGTAGAGCAGTTCTAATGTGAATTTGCACAACAGTCGCCTTGCTGCAAAAGTCAGCCCTCTGCCCATTTTCAAGCACCTGCTCCAAAACTCAGAAGTGCTCACTATGAAAGCCATGTAACTTTTAACATTGCCAAAACAGTTTATTTCTCCTTAGTATTTTTCTTAGAACAATTGAACCATTCCAGATAGAAAAAAAATCAGCTTGAGGAAAACCCAAACTCTTAAAGGTTTGAAAAGTTATTAGCAACAGAAGACAGGGCCACAAGCTGTCAAACATTCTTAGATACAGACAAATATCATAGCCTTGTTAATAATAAATGCATATAATGAATATAAGCTATAATACTCATCTAGCAGACATTATGCAGCCTGTAGGTAAGATTATTTAACTGCTAGAAAGGAAGCCTGTCTTTTTCTTTTCTTTTTTTTATTTCTGTGCCAGTTCAGGAATATCAAATGTTCTTCTATTCGTCACGTATGCCTTTCTATATTAGGGATACAAGTTAGACCTGTAATTTAACATAAAGCCCTATTATTTTCAATGTGACTCAGTGCAGGTGGTATTCTTTGCAAAACCATTCCTTTCAAAAAGTAGCTGTATATGGCACACAGTTGTATCTTATATATACTCTCTCCCCCATGAATGTATGCAGATGGCTAGTAAAAGGTGAGAGAGAGGGCTTAGAAATATTGTGCTTTATTTTGTACTTTGTTTACAGTATTCTGACATTTTGAGTGTTTCAATACAATCTTTGTTGTACACTGTATCACAAATTACTTTATTTAAATGAAATATTGGATATTTTAATCCAGCATTATGTTTGAGAATTTTTATGAAAAAAGTAGAAAGGACTAGTTTAATTATAGCTACTAGTCCCGTACATATTGATATTATGATATTTGTTTTTCCTGACTTTGGTATTAACTTCAAGTCTTCAATGAACCATATATACATAGTTTAGCTATATATCTTGGCTTGATGTTAACATACTACCAGAATTTTTTTATTGTATTTATATTTGAAATTCTGTCATTCATTTAACATGATTAGTTTGTATGGGACAGTTGGGATTATGCTGTTTTGCCTTCTGAAAAAAAAAAAAAACCAGAGGGAGATAAAATGTTGAATGTATTTTGAAATAAATGTGCTAATATACAGTATACACTTTTTAATGAAACAAATCTTGCTTTGCTCATGAGCTGACGTACAAATTTTAAAATAATCAGACAAAATAGGTGACTGCTTTTTAGCCTTAGATAGCTAGGCAGTGAGAAGGCAGAGCAGTGCATGAATAACCCATGTATACTGAGTTATGTGACAACAAGCTTCAAAACCTAGATTGCATCTGCCATTCACACAATGAGCCAGGACATATGCAGGGTCTGCACTAGGAGTGGGTAGAAGAGGAACAGCTTACTTTTCTGGCTTGAAAGAAAATAGGGGGGATGTAAAGAAGGAAGCATGTACCAAAATAGGTCAGACTACACCATAACTATAGAATCATAGAAAATTAGAGTTGGAAAGGACCTCAGGAGGTCATTTAGTGCAACCCCCTGCTCAAAGCAGGACCATCCCCAACTAGATCATTCCAGCCAAAGCTTGGTCTAGCTGGGTTTTGAAAATCTCCAAGGCTGGAGCTTCCACCACCTCTCTGGGTCACCTGTTCCAGTGTTTTACTACCCTCCTAGTGAGAAAACTTTTCCTAACATCTCACCTAAACTTCCCTTGCTGCAACTTAAGACCATTGTTCCTTGTTCTGTCATCTTCCACCACTGAGAACAGTCTAGCTCCAACCTCTTTGGAATCCCTCTTCAGGAAGTTAAAAGCTGCTATTAAATCCCCTCTCAGTCTTCTCTTCTCCAAACTAAATAAGCCTAGTTCCCTCAGCCTCCCTTCAGAAGTCATGTGCCCCAGCCTCATAACCATTTTTGTTGCCCGCCACTGGACTCTCTCCAATTTGTGCACAACCTTTCGGTAGTGGGGGCCCAAAACTGGACGCAGTACTCCAGGTGTGGCCTCACCAATTCTGAATAGAGGGAAATAATTTCTTATCTTGATCTGCTGGCAATGCTTCTACTAATGCAGCCCAGTATGGCATTAGCCTTCTTAGCAGCAAGGGCATACTGTTGCCTCATGATAAAGAAATGCATGTTAGGAATTTGGGAAGAGCTTCTATCTCCCTGTGGTAGGTTCCCTTTTGAAGTTCCTTTTCAGGATGGAAGACAGGGAATTTACTTTATTTCTGAGGGCATGATTTTAATTTTAGACAAGAGAAATAAATATGTATATGTAAGACAGCCTTCTAGACTAAGCACAGATGTTCAAAAAGCTCCTGGTAGAAGCACACTAACATATTGTGCTATAATCAACATGTGATAAGTTAGAGCGGAAGCCAATGAAACAGATAGTCACTATTTAGGGAGGGGAGGGATTCGCAGCCTGGCCATACTGGCCACTTGGGGCACTTCTGCATGCCTCCCAGGAGGCTAACAGAATGGCCCCTCTCCCCAGCCTCCCCCCTCCCCCCCACCAGCTGACAACTGTCAGCAACAGCTGGGGGGGGGGCAGAACTGAGAATGGAACCTCCCTGCCATGAGGGCCCCCCCTACAACTTGTTGGCTGGGATCTTGGGGGCTGGGGGTGGCAGATCCACACAACAGGAGCTTCCTTACCACCGCCCCCCACCCTCAAGCCTCTTGCCAGCTGCAGCCAGCAGCTGCAGCACAGTATGGCATGGACAGGACTGCTGCAGGGGAAGGAGTCCAGGGCTTGTGTTCCTGCAGCATCCCCAGTTGAGCAGTACCACCATGGCACTACCCAGCTGTGGCTGCTGCAGGAACACAGGTCCCAGAGCCATTTGCCTACAGTCCTTCTGGCCAAGCAGTGGTGCTCTGCAGCCCAGCCAGGGTGGCCTGGAGAGAGATCCCAGAACCCCAGCTGGGCTGTGGTACATTGTGGAGCCAGGGCAGTTGTGAAGACAGAAGTCCCTATTTCCCCCCACCCCCCTTCCCCCCACCAGGCTGTGTGCAAGGCTGGGATCAGAAGATGTCACTGACTCAGGTCAGTGACAGCCAGAGTGCAGGGTCAGCCTGGTGCTCAAGCAGAGCAATTGAGCTCTTCCCAAGGCTAGACTGCAGTCTTGTGCAATGCTGCTTGGGGCAGCGGTGATCACACTCTGATTTAACCCTCAATGGTATTTAACAGAGACATTTGTTAAAGCATTCTAACAGAAAGTGCTTTAGGTTAGTATACATCCATCCAGGGTTAACTTACGAGTGGGATACACCATTTTTAAAGTGCTATATGTGCCATTAACATCTGTTCTGTTACAGCTTTAAAACACTTTCCACACACTTATAGGACATTAAGTACAACATCTATACTTAACCCTAGTTTATGATTCTGGTTTCATTACCTCTCTTGCACATAGTTGTAAAAATGCATTTTAAAATTTAACATTTTCACATTTCCCAAATTTACTGTATTCAAAATGAACCAAATTATTCACTCAACTTCTTCTAATTTACCTGTGATTTGTCTGTCATAATATCAAGTAACTTAAAATTCCTCTTCATTATTTTCTATCCTGGAAAATTATAGCAATATGTATTATGGGAATGCTGGGTCCTTTTATTCACGTCCCTTCAATGTCTATTAGATATCTCACAAAAATCAGTCTTCATTAATACAAGTACTATGAAATGGTCTGTGACAGTCTGTAGTAATCAGTGTGTCCAAAGGCATCTGAACATAGCATATCATTCACATCAACAGTATTTAATACGGTAATTTTGTAAACATGTTTTAATCAAATAAATGTGTCATATCAAAAAATATTGGGAAAGTACTACTTTTATGAATTAGTTCAGACCTTCAAAATATTTTTAATTACTTTTTGTTTCATTATATATTTTGTTAAAATAATATTTAATATATTAGTATGGGATTTCTTTAAGATTATCTTTATTATTTGGCTTTGGCCTTCTTCGTTTTTTGGTTCTGTTATACCCTGCTTCTCTTCCTTTTCACAGATGTAAAAATATATGTATGTGTGCATGTGTGTATACCTATGTTATAAAACATGCCGTTGATAATATAAAATATAGTAGTTCTGGATCATAGTCTCATTTTTTCCTTGCATTTATATATTGGAAAGTGAGATTTACTTACAAGATAAATAACTCTCTTTGCAGTCTATCCTCAACAGTATATATGCACTTTTGAAAGTGCATCCTATCTATTTGTGTTATGTCACAATGACAGCTACTGTACATTTAGCAAAATTGGAAAGTGGGTCCCAGGATAGTTATAAATTGTCCAGATCTTAAAGGTAATCAGCAAAGACTGTGTTGAAGATTAAGATCTTACTTGGAAGGTCCCAA
This sequence comes from Alligator sinensis, assembly GCF_000455745.1. NCBI lineage: Eukaryota > Metazoa > Chordata > Crocodylia > Alligatoridae > Alligator > Alligator sinensis. The sequence continues at coordinate 408,711 of NW_005842927.1, forward strand.
AAGAGGGAATATATTGTAATGGGCACAGCACTGAAACAGAATTTGAGACAGTGAGTTTAAAGAATCTAAACTGAAAACTTTTCTCCAACATACTGAAGAACTTCACAATCATTATATGTAGAGTTTGAAAGTGCCATTTTGATATAGGCCCTCCCTTTTCATTCAGTTACTCTGGAATTTCCTTTTCAGTTTAAGTTTCTCATGCTTGTATGTTTTACTATTTTTCCTTTTTGTCTTTTTAATATATTTTCCTGTTATATCTGTTACCTGCTCCACCGGGCTTTAAACTAAGCCCGTTGGGGGACGGGGGGACTACCGCCACTGCTGGCCCGCTGAGCAATCCTTGCACAGCCAGCGGATCACGGCGCTTCAGGGAGCCCACCCCTGCCCCAGCCCTGGTAAAATCTGTGGGCAAGGAAGGAGCCCTCCAGGGGGCACTTGCCTGCCTGTACACTAATGCCAGGAGCTTGGGGAATAAGCAGGAGGAGCTCATCCTCATGCTCAGTGCAAACAATTACGATGTCATAGGGATAACGGAGACCTGGTGGGACTCCACCCATGACTGGACCACGGGGATAGATGGCTATACCCTGTACAGGAGGGATCGTGTAGAGAAAAGGGGCGGGGGGGTAGCTCTCTATGTTAAGGAAAGCTACACGTCCCTG
>NW_005842927.1:411638-419597 GCF_000455745.1 Alligator sinensis
AGATGAACATGAGCCTGCAGTGCGATGCTGCAGCTAGTAAAGCGACCAAAACGCTGGCTTGTATCCATAGATGCTTCTCAAGCAAATCCCGGGACGTCATTCTCCCCCTGTACTCGGCCTTAGTGAGGCCGCAGCTGGAGTACTGTGTCCAGTTTTGGGCTCCACAATTCAAAAAGGATGTGGAGAAGCTTGAGAGAGTCCAGAGAAGAGCCACGCGCATGATCAGAGGTCAGGGAAGCAGACCCTACGATGACAGGCTGAGAGCCCTGGGGCTCTTTAGCCTGAAAAAGCGCAGGCTCAGGGGTGATCTGATGGCCACCTACAAGTTTATCAGGGGTGACCACCAGCATCTGGGGGAACGTTTGTTCACCAGAGCGCCCCAAGGGATGACGAGGTCGAATGGTCACAAACTACTTCAAGATCACTTCAGGCTGGACATAAGAACTTCTTTACTGTCCGAGCCCCCAAGGTCTGGAACAGCCTGCCACCGGAGGTGGTTCAAGCGCCTTCATTGAACACCTTCAAGATGAAACTGGATGCTTATCTTGCTGGGATCCTGTGACCACAGCTGACTTCCTGCCCTTTGGGCGGGGGGCTGGACTCGATGATCTTCCGAGGTCCCTTCCAGCCCTGATGTCTATGAAATCTATGAAATCTATATTGGAGTTCTAAGAAAATGTAAATATACTGTAAATTATATAGCCATTCCAAATATAATCACTGAGAAAATGATTATGTGGTAAAAATGTATAGCATCTCTTTTATATTTATTTACAGTCCCTTCTGAATATTTCTTTTAAGTTGAAAACTCATCCTTTGTGGTTAGACCTGGAGTCATATATTTAAACTCCATAAGAATTTTAAAAAATTATGAAGATATGGGATCTAAACCTGAAATATACGGATTTAGTTATTACAAAACCAAAACTGCCCATACAGCTTATCTTAGGCTAGGAACAGACACTTCATTTGTCTTTGGACAAGTTGTACCTGTGTTTGTCCTTGAACAGAAATAAACTGGGATGGGAGTGTACACACATCACCCTTCTAATCAGGGTTTAGTGGACTGCTGCATGCACTGCCACTTTCTTGGTATTGATTCAATGATGCATTTCCAAGATAACTGTTCAGAGACACTTTGAGATGCCTCAGGATAAACTGATAGTACTTTTTAGCCCATGAATCTTTTTTAGGATTTATACCAGGACAATAGGCATGGACATCTGAACAATTACACTTTGTCCCTGAATAAACTAGTTTATCCCAGGACAAATATGGTATTTGTTAGTAGCCTCAGACAAAAAGCATAAACAAGTCTTGGTCCTATCAAAACTCCTTTAGCAGACTGAGGGCATGTGATCAGCTAGAGAAGCATGCTGGATTGGTGCAGGTATCAATGCACTAGACTGTGGGTCTATATACACTATATAGACTATGGGTCTATATACCACTATATACAGGTGTTACATTTTTATCTACCTAGCCAGGGTTAGATTGATCTAAATGTCCAGTCAGACAGGTGTGCAGAGGGCTTAAATCACCCCAAAATGACGCAACTAAATTAGTTCACCTGAGTAAGTGCACTAACTTAAATCAAGATTGGGTTAACCTGGTATCAAGAAAGGGTTAACCCAATCTCGCAAATGCAGCCCTGAAGCTGGGAAAATTCATCTGCTCACCCGAGCCCCAGGGCTGCTCTGCTCTCATCCCTTGACTCCGACTGGGCATTTTTAGCCCCCTGGCACCCACTGCCCATGGACCTCCCCCCACACAATGAACCCACCAGCCTCCTCCCCCCTTGATCCTGCCAGACCTTCCCTGTGGACCTGCCAGCTCTTCCCCCCACCTTGAATATTTATATTGGTTTCCCCATGTGACTCCTGGGAATGGTGAATGCAGCTATGTGCCACTCCCAGTCTGTGTTCATACATCTTAAAGTAAGCCAAATGAATGTAGCCTGGGTGCAGTGAGTGACCCTATGACTTTTTTCACCTGGGGTGCTGAGGATGTGGAGACTGTTTAAAGTACTCTATGGGATATAAAAGTCTGGAGTATAAATCATGAAAAAACAACCCAAAGCTTCTGTATACCTCACTTTCTCTTCCCCTTAGATTTCTCCATGTCAGACTTTAACCTAAAGTAGATCTGGTCTAGTCAATACTTCTATGCAGTGTGGTAACTAAATGCAATTAATAAGCTGACAAATGTCGCAATTGGTACACATTGCCTTTTAAATTATATTTTCTTTACAAAATAACTCAGATCCATAAAACAGAGTCTATATATCACATTACCTCTGTAATGGATTTGCCTGTTTTATATCTATTTGTCCTTAACATGTTTTGTATGACTTAAAATAATTCCCCTCCATTCTGTTTAGCTATAGTTGGTGCTTTTTGGTGCAGAGGTCACAGTTAATGAAGATCACCCAAAATCAAAGGCATAGCAATTGGCACAATTAATCCTTTCACTAAATGCATTTTGTCAATAAACTTTCTATAGTACTTTTACCATCTCTTAGTTTAATGGCATGAAAGTGGAAATTTTATTCAATACTTACTTACCTATTTTGTCCCACTGCTTATTTGATTACAGAAAGTATGTGAACTAATTTTGAGAATATCATGCAAGAGAAAGTAATTCATTTTTTTTAACAGTATGACATCACATGCATAGATCTCGAATTGTGGCCCTACAATGTCAATGACCAGTTTGCCATTGACTTTACTGGTATCGAGATTTAACCTTTTGTATTTTGTCAGATTCCAAGACCATAGGAGACTAACCCTGACCCTCCATTCTTATGGACTTTAAAAAAGAAACAAAACAAGCAAAAGTCTTCTCTGGTATACTTTCACCATATCTATTCTATATATCACACTTTTAATTAAATTTGATTGACAAATACTATTTTCTGTCCCATCAACATTTTTGAGATTTCTAAAATTATCCCTTTGACATCAGGCTGAACCTCCTGGGCCGTTTCAAATATTTAACACATATATACAAACAGAGAATAGCAAATATCTGGTTAAAGCACTTAACTAGGTTATAGAGACCCAGTTTCAAGTCTATGAGTCTGTTAGACTCAAAGGCTGCGTCCAGACGAGTGCGGCTGCTGCACATTCAGCTATTCTTTGTGCTACAAGGGAGCAATGTGGGGATGCAAAAAAAACCACACAAAAAAACCAAAAAAGCGGAGCAGCACATGTGGGTGCAGAGTGCACAACTCGAAGCTGGAGCCTAGCCAGCCAGAGCTACACTCCAGCTGACAGCCAGGCTCAAAGTGGTAGGATTGCCACTGCTGCAGCCCCAAGAGACCCCAGGACCCCAGGTAAGGCTGCTAGGGCCAGCCCAGTGCTCAGCACACAACCTTTCATCACATATCTCAGTAACATGAATGGTATGCACTATTTCAATAAAGGGCACACACACTGTTGATTTTTTAGGCCAATTTCATTGCACACACAATTTGCCTGTATAAACTCTGGGTGTGGCACCCTCTTACCCACTTCTTTCTCAAGAACCCTTAGCATATTCTGCCTTGTTTTTCAATGTCTGTCCTCATTTTCTCAATATGATAAGAGTTCTGTGTGCTCCCATTCCTTGTGCTGACCCATGTCTTTATTCATGCCACTCAGATCTGTCTTCTTTTTACTGTTGTTCCCTATTCCTTCAGAAGACAGGGTAGATATGCACCTTTATAGACTAATTAAATAAGATATATATAAAGAGCATAAGTATTTGTGGGCTGAAGGTCACATCAAATGAAGTGAGTTCACATCTGATGAAGTGAGCTTCATCCCACAAAAGCTTGTGCTCTCTCTATGTATCTTACTTAGTTAGTCTATAAAGGTACATATCTACCCTGCCTTCTGACTGACTTCAGACTAATATGCCTAGCTAGCTATCCTTGTTCCTTCCCATGGTATATGCTCTGCACATTTTACCCTCTCCTACCCCAAATTTTATTTCTTTTCCGTGTCTGGGAGAAATAACATTTTTGGAGTCAGCCTCCTGAACTCTACTAAGAGGATAGGTATAGGTGAGGTGTATGCATTATGCTTGAAAGTGTCAATGGCTGCTATCATTGAATTTGTTGATACCATACAAGCCTATAAATCAAAGCATTTTAGAGCTGGTAAAACCTTATAAAGATCTTAACCAGATGCAAGAATATTTGTATATAGTTTCTCTTCCTGCTTCTGTTTTTTAATTTCACCTAAATCAATAGGATTTTCTCACTGGGGCCTTGAGTATTCCCTGAAATTTTGGAATTACTTTGATGTATTACATTGCATTCAACTTGAATTAAATTTAAGGTGAATATAAAAGTTCAAGCAACATCACAAGGAATGTAAAAACATTTTTGGTTATGAACTACATAAAGTGAACAAATCAATGTTCCAGTTAGAAAGTGTCTTTCTAATCCGAATGCTTGATGTACATGCTAAAAAAATGCTTCATATAGCTACAATCCTGCACTTCATATTTATTGTTTAACCTTCAACTTTTTCCTTCCTACTAATCCAGTTAATACATAATAGAAAAATACCTAGATAGGTAAACAATACTTACGTTGCAACATATTAACTGTAATATTCCCAGCCTATGAAAGAAAATGTTATCCTCTGTGCCTTCCCAACCATCATATACCCACATATATATGGCTCAGGCTTCATATATGTCTGGCTATTCTTCTGATGTTAGATAGTCATCTTTGCTTAGGGTCACATTGGTGATCGTTCCTGAAGTAGTTCTGCCTCCTGTAGTTTAGTTTTTTCTTCCTTTTTCTGTTGCTCCACATTTTCCTGTGGTTGTTTTAGCAACTGCTTGTTTGCTTTTCTTCTTCCATGTTGATGCAATCTGCCTGACATGGTTCTCATTTGTTGCTTCAATTAACTTTTCAATGGACCCCCTGGCAATATGCATTGTTTCCTGCTGTTGCTTCCTATCTTCCTGCTGCTTTTTATCACTTTGCTTGGATTTTTGGTGATCACTAGCTGGCTGCCTGGACTATTGTTTAGAGCACTGGTGACTCCCTGCTGATTTTATCACTTATTCCCTACAGATCTTTTGTTAAATTTGTATTTCACTCTCTTCCCAATTCTGTCATGAAATTTCTGGCTATGGACTCTGTAACCCAGATCCGAGAACCAGAAATGTTCAGCTTATCAAAGGGAAGTTACATTTATTTCACATGCCATTTCAAACAAAAGAAATTATTTAAGAGATATAAATAAATAAATAAATAAATAAAGAGCCTGATATGGAAATATGAAGTAGCATCTCATATTTGAAAAACTTGTTGTGTAAGATGGTATTTTTCTTCTACTTGTTTTTGTTTCTTGTTGCTAAGATTGCTAGTAATGCATCACAGCTATATTCCCCTGATAACTTGTTAAGCAGCTATCCCTGCTTACAGATCTCACTTGATCTCTTGCAGATGGTTACTTTGAAGAAGGCTGATATCCTTCACCATTATATTATGGGAAAAGTTTCCGGGTTTCTCCTTCCCTGTCAGCTAATTCATGGGGCACTCTATCTTGCTAGCAACATGCTGTCTTGGTAATATGTCTAGTAATTCCCAGAGCAGGTGAAAAGATATTAAAGATGCATAATATAACATATATATATTTGGAATATGTGCATATTAGGTTTATAATGTATGGAAAATATCTACATATACATCACACCGTCTTCTTCCTTCTTTCTCCATAGATTTCAGTTGAGTCTTGAAGAGCCATTTTCTATAAAGAAAGGCTGCCTGACCCTTCCAAGTGTGAGAGACCCTTTTTCAGTTGCTCATAAAATCAAACTTCAGCTATGTGGTCTTAAAATAGTGCAGCTATATCCAAGAATGAGATTAGAAAAAAATACATTGTTTGATAATTTAAAAGACCTTTGAGAAGATCTAATAGTCTATGCTTTAAAATTAGGATTTACATTTTAGTAGTGAATAGCATCTGAATCGGGACCTTTCAAATATTGTCCAAAAGTTGCTCAAATTTTTAAGCCTCTGAAAAGTTGCTATTTTTACTTGATCAGTAAAGACTTGATATATGCTGAGACCAGACACTGGACATAAGAGTAAGAATACTTATTTTGCATAGTGCTCCCGCTGGTGTCCTGAGAATTGCTTGATTCAAGTACAGCAGGGGGAGAATAGAGGGACTGGCTAGTGAAGGAGAGGGAATCAGGGAGGGAAATGTGATTGGGGTAGGAGTTAGAGGATTGGGGAAGACTGAAACCGGACTGAGAGTTGAGGAATATTGGGGTTATCTGAGACTGAGATAAGAGGCCGGGGAAAAGGAAAGAATGTGACTAGGGATGTTCCCGGTCAGGAAGCTTGAGAAAGGAAGTGCTAGAGAATGGAAATGTAAAGGGGAGAAGTTTCAGGGTTTAGAGAATAGGGGTCTAGGTTGTAGCTGTGTTGGTTTAAGGACATAAGCAGACAAGGTTCTTTGGGTGAATCTGATACCTTTTATTAGAGCAACTTAAATAGTTGGAAAAAAAAAATTAAGCAAGCTTTCCGGTTTAAAAACCCTTCGTCAGGCTGAGAAAGTTTCTGCAGTTGATGTATGCTCTTCCTGGATGGAATGAAAAGTAAAGAAGCCAGAGGCTGGGCTGGTATCCATACAAGATAGGCAGTCAGTGAAGATTTAAATTGAGGAGTCAGTGGGTGAGACACAGTCTGGGTGGGGGGAGAAGGGAGATGAATAGTGGAGAGGTACCTGGGGAGTCAGATGTCAGGAAGATTGTAATGTGTCATAAATCTAATGTCTATATTTAGTTGATGATTTTTAGTATCCAGGAGGTTGATGAAGTGGAGTTCTTAGGTTCGTCTCTGACAAGTATTTTGCAAGTTTCCTTTGAGGATCAGGACTGCGAGATTGGAGAAAGAGTGGCCCTCCTGTGAGAAATGTGCCCCCACAGGTAATTGGGTATTTCTGTCTTTGATAGATTTCTGGTGTGCATTCATTCTGGTACACAGTTGTTGTTTGGTCTCTCCTACGTATTTTCTTTCAGGGCATTTTGTGCATTGGATGAGATATATTACATTTCTGGAGGTGCAGCTATAAGATCTGGGAATGCTGATGGCTCTGTTGTGGGGTGTAGTAACTGTGAGGGGTGGAGATGTGTTGGCAGGTTTTGCATTTCTTGTCATGGCATGGTCTGAATCCATTCGGTGTGTTCTGGGCCTGAGGAAGTTTGCTTCTGGTGATGAGGTTAGCGAGGTTTGGTGCTTGTTTGAGGGCTAGGATGGTTGGCTCTGGGAAGATCTCTTTAAGAATAAGGTCTCTTTCTAGTATGGGTTGCAGTTGTTTGATGATTTTCCATATGGGTTCAAGGGAGGGATAATATGTCATAACCAGAGGTGTGCGATTCGTGGGGGTGGGAGGGTGTTCTTCTGTACTGCAGGGTTTAGAAAAGATAGATAGATGAAGAACTAAGACTGCGCGTGACTAGGTGGAAATAAAAACTAAGGAGCATTGGCAGGGCATTGCTAGGACTGGCTGTTAGTAATGAGAAAAAACTTACTAAATAAAAGGAACCCTAAAATTGGATGGGCCAAAAGTCTGGGACTGGGATGAGAATCCTAAAGAGTGGAAATTTAGACTGGGCAGACAAAGGGAATGCAATTAGGAAGAAAGAGTCATGGATAGGAAAGTGATGGGACTGGAACAGGGAAGGTTGGAATGGCATGCAGCAGAAAGGGTCAGTCCTGAGTGACTGAACACACTCCTAGACATGAACACATTCCTCACCAGAGATTCTATAAAATGCAAGAACCTATTTTCCCCAAATCTGTTTTCAACAAATGCCCGTGAAACCTATTGGCATCTCTTTTTAATAGTGGTCCACATAGAGAGTGATGACTTCTTACTGCTGTAACTATTCCTCATCGTGTGGCAAGAGTTGCTTATTGTTCATTGTTAGGTCCCAAGCCTGCTGCTG
>NW_005842927.1:419607-424687 GCF_000455745.1 Alligator sinensis
GTTTCTGGTCAGGGTGGGAGGAGAGAAACATCAAACACCTGAGTGAAGAATCTGATGTCTTATTTGCAGAAGTCACTGTAAATTGAGTCAATGGAAGCTGTGCTTTGAAGATATAAACTTCTGTATACTTCTTTATACTTTTAAAAATCAGGTTGGAAGTATCTTATAAAGAGTGCCCAAATGTACAGTAAGGACATGGGATTTTTCCCCTTTAATTTCTCTGTTAAGTGGGGAATAATACCACCTAATTTCACAGGATTGATTTGAGAATAAATGTATTATTGTTTGTGAAGCATTCAGATAATATAGAGATTAGTGTTATAGAGAAAAAGCCCATTAGGAAATGAATACATTTTCCTACACAGAAAGGCTTTTTAATAGTGTGCAGTAAATAAGACAAGGGGGATCCATACTGGACAAGAAAAATAGAAAACTAAATAGCTGCTGATTGTAGGATTCCTATGGAAAAGCAGTGTGTATGTAATTAGAGATTATATCATAATGTGCAAACAAATGGGAGCCAAATTAAATTGAACAGGCACCCTTAATTTTGATATTTGCTAACCCACTTGACTTGGAGACTAATATTATTCTTTCAAACCTATTAATTTGTGTGTGTATTTAGGCTTTTATTTAAATACAAATATGTATTTGTGAATTACACAAAGGTAAATAACAAAGCCACAGTTGAGGTTTATGGTTAAAATAGGGTTTCAACTCTTCCATTTCTTATATGCATATTTCAAATTTTCCAAAATAATGTGTAAGAGGACAACCAGATCTTCCATGTATACTACTCACTATTCCCATCACTGTGAGCAATGACCAGTATATCACGAGTCTCATCATGACACACCTAACTGTGGAAGCAGTTCTTCTATTTGGCCAGCACTCCCTCACGTTGTGAGTTTCGTTCAGACTTTTCCTTCTGTATTGATAATTCACAGGCATAGCATTTTTGTTTAATTTGGCTGCAACTGTTCCCCTATGGCTACCCTCTGTATCATTAGCACAGATCAAATGCTGGAAAATGGTAGTCAGAGATAAATTTTACAGTAGCCACCAGCCAGTTAAACACATGCATATTGTGGCAGTGAAGAGGAAGCAGACATAAGGGATTGGAAACCAGGGTCCCCCATCCTGGCCAGCCTTTTCTTCCTATTTTGTAACAGCCTGCATTAGTATGTATATATCAGGAGGGTAGTTGGTGAGATGGGGTAGCAAACTAGGCAGATGAGAAAGCAGGGAGGCAGGCTAGGCAGCCTCATTGGGAGTAGGGGGAGGGAATACAGTTGATGGCTGAATAAAGTTCATTCATTTTTCATTGTAGAACTTATTCTACTCAGAATTCATTATAGGAATTAACAAAATAGTAGTTGGTATGCAGAAATAATTATTAAAATATTGTCCAATCTGAGAAATGTTTTAGACTGTGAAGGCTGGAATATGTAGCAAATGTTATTTAGATACTTAGGGACAAAGAAACATACATCTCTGGGGAAACACAGTTCTCTATATGTTTCTCATACAGAGAAACATACATATTAGGATAATATTTCAGAAAGGAATAATTTTTAAGTACTTTCTCTAGAAAATTTAGTAAATTGATGTTTTATAAAATATACAGCAAATTAAATTGTTGGCACATATTTACTAATCCTACCCCTACTCCTGTTCTCTGCTTGCTGGAATTCCCCCTACCTCCTTATATTTCTTGTGACCCCAATCATTTCTCCTCACACAAAATTTCTCTAAATCACACTCAAACACTGCAGGCTCAGGAAGATGAAAATATTGTCGTGACAGATATTTTAACTGAAAAAATTAATACAGTGTCATTCCCACCTAAAATAATCTGAACTCTACTAATTGAGCCTGTATATTTACATAAGATATAAACACATGGATTGTGAATATTTTCAATCATTAGATGCTGGAAGTGAATTGGCTTTGTCTTGTAGGGGCCAGAAATATCCACTGAGAATGGTATATGGAGCACTAGCACAGATCAGATGCTGCTTCATCTTCATGACATGATGTAGTGTCGTGCATAGATGCCCAAACTAACTCAGAACATGCTAACTGTGGTTTTCCACCAAACCTAGATAACCTTGCTGAAAAGCAAACTCTAGTAGCCCAAATAAAGCACCATGCTATACCAGTAGCCAAGCTTAGTCACCTAAAGCTCACACAGCACTGTATTGTGTAACTTTTACTTTATGGCTAGGGACAGACACTATACATAAACCAGTTTAAGTATTCAGAAACTGGTTTAAGTCTGTAACAGAACATAAGTTCAGGGCACATAGATGAGTCTCAAAATGTCCAAAACTGATTTAAGATAAAGCTGATTGACTGTAGTATCAGACTCAACTGATTTGGGTCAAACCAGTTTATACACTATCTGTCCCAGGCCCCTTCCTGACTTACTTAAACCAGAGTCCCCCAGCATCCCAGCATGCTCCTGGGCTAGGCTGTGCTGTCTCTTCTAGAGAGCAGGACTGGCCCTGACCCTCTGTGTTGTAGCCAGGTGTGGGGGTGTGGCCAGATGACAATGGGCATGGCCCCCTGAGGCAAGGAAGCAGGTAAGGAGTTTATTCCCTCCCCTCCCCTCTTCCACTGGGGCCCCATGGCTGAGGTTTGCCTGGCCGGGATGTAACAGCCCATCAGGAATTTTCCCCCTCTCCACTCCAGCAGCAGGGATGGGGGCACTGATATCCACCTTCCTCACCCTCAGCTGCAGGGCTAGGTCTGCAGGGCTGAGCCTGGCCAGCCCACGGGGATCAAACCCTTGACTCAGGCCGGGGTGGCATGGATGGCGACTGGCCGAGCAGGGAGGGGGCTGACCAGGCCAGCTCAGAGACATCGGCGGGCCCAGAGCCTGGCAGCTGCCTGCCATGGAGGCTTGTAGCCCCTGCTGAGCCCCTGTCCTGTGCAGTACTCACTGGCTGCAGTCACACCAGAGGCTGCATGCTGGCCTCCGACAGGGCTGTTTTGCCTCCCTTGCTGGCAGTAGCTGCTACCACTGCCACACAACTCGGGTGGGTGGATGGAAGCTCTGACCCCAGCTGTTTCCATCCACGCCACCCACCCGGTGCGATGAGCAGGCCCTGTGGGAGGGCAGATGGAAGGCATCCAGTGCTGGGCAGAAGCTGCTGAACTAAAGTTTCCACTCACTCTCCAGGATACCATTGAGAAGAGCTGCAGCCCCTGTCAGGGTCGCTTCCCCCTTGATGCTTGGGGGGGGGGGAGGGGGAGAGCACAGCCAGACGCTGGCCAGCAGGGCCCCTTAGGTGAGGGGGCAGGGAGGGGAGGGGAGTTTATCCTCTGGTATCTGGCGAAGAAGGCAGGGAAGGAGTCTATCCTGTCACTCGCCCCATTCAGGGAGTGATCAGCAGCAGCCCGTATAGGCAGACCCTGGCTGCAGTCCCCCAAGGGTAGAGGGGGGAATAATCCCCCTCCCTGCCCCCACTGCCTCAGATGCCATGCTGGCCAACATCTAGCTGAATCTCTGCCCCTCCTGTTGCTACAGCGAGGGGGGAGCACCCAGCAGACCCCGGCTTGGGTCCTTGCCAGTCGGACAGGAAGGGGGGGAATCAAACTGCTACCTGGCCAGTTCACTCCAGGCTGGTGCCTGGGCTGGCCAGGCCCCTCCAGCAGAGCTTCCCTGGCAGCTGAGGGTATGTTCTACCACCCCCTGTCTCCTGGCCTGAGCCACTGCAGGCATGTGCCTATATTTCCTGAATGTCTATCCACTTGTGAATTGATTCTATCTAGGCAACTTAGACTAACTTGGAAAGATTGAATCAATTCAGCTTCTATCTTTTTGAATGTCTGTCCCTGGGCAGTATGAAGTGCCACAAGTGTCTTACAGTTTTTGGACACAGTAACTACCTTATCTTAGTATTTTAATAGGTAGAGTCATGTCAGAGCCAAGAATGCTGCTGCCCTCTTCCCATTCTTCCTTTTTTCTGACACCATCATAGGAAGATTTATTTACAGCATTTGGAATTTTGTGTAGTGTGCAAAAACCCCTTGGTGCTTAAGTGATACAAAGAACAATATGTTCAGTATGAATTGACTTTGGTCATTGATCTATGGGACAGGTGAGTGAAAATCATAGAATAAAATTATGGAGGATTCAAAAGAGAGGAAGGAAAGATACTTATAGATCATATTTAACACTATCATCTTCTTTTCCATTTGAATCACTCTTTATGATGATGTATATCTTTATGACCAGCATTTCAGATGCCCAAAGTTTCAGCAAATACCATCTGGCCATCACCTTTCCTTATTCTCTCCAACAAGAAGAAATGCTAAGCATGAAACATGGCTGGAAAAATGGAATAATTGCACTATTTTTTTGGTTCTTCACCATCCACCCTTTTTTTGGCTTTAAATATCCTCATGCTTTTTCAAAGGGTTCATAATTTCAAGAAACTTATTTCTGTATGTTTGATGTCCCTTATTTATTTACCAGTGCTGAGAACCTTATGTGTTCCAATATATATTTACATTTTTGATGTAAAATTCTGACATCAAACTAGAGAGTACTGTGAAGCAATTATTCTTTTGCTGTTCTGCTGTCCCTTTGCTCTGTGAACTTTGGTAATTGAGATAACTTCTGTCGTTTAATATCCCTGGAGACACATTCATAAAAGTGTACTGGATAATACAATATACATGTTTTAAAGAGATTACCGTAATCAAAGGTAATGGGCAACTGAGTGTCAGTAAGGTATTGTCACAAAAGAAGAGCATATACATTAAGGAATGTATGCCAGCTTTAGAGCTTTATAACACTGAGGCCCATTCTACCTGTTACACTTAAGGTGTGATTAGCCAGTTAATCATGCCTTAAGTTGTGACCCAGCTACATGTTCAACTAATTAATAGCATGATAAAACAAGCAATAAGATACAAAAAATGTGTAATAACTTTGTAGCTTGTTCTAACCACACAACTGATTGAACTTGTGGCCAAGTGCTTCCCTGTGTCTGGGAGCTCCCAGTCCCAGGGGTGCAATGTCCATTGCCAGCCCTTCAGATGACAAGGCTCGCAATGGCAGAAGTGTTCC
>NW_005842927.1:424718-454115 GCF_000455745.1 Alligator sinensis
CTGCTTATGCTGTGAACCTCATCAGCTGCAGAGTTTGCAGAGGACAGAACGCTCTCCCCCCATGAGCTTCATAAGGGCTCACAGCTTGGGCAAGCACAGTCAGCAGCAGGACTTGGCCACAGGCAGTGTGAGTGATCATAATCATGATCTAGTGATAAGGTGCAATGGGATTCTAATTCGTGATCCCATAATCATGCTTGTTGTCATGCACATGTGGCATGGCAGGAGGCATGATCGTATGGATCGTGCATGAGATCCTGCTGTGCCTTCATCTGCACATGTAGAAGGTCCCTAAATGGTAAGAACAAACAACACCTAGATCCTCCCATAAACTGTGAAACAAGTTGAAAAGCTATATTCTGGGAAGCTTCATTTCAGATTCTTTTTCTATTTTGCAACATATTGCTCATATAGTACCTATATATAATAAGCATTGGAGAATGTCTGAGACTGTTTCCATCACTCTGTAGGGGACTTCCACAATAACAGAAGTTATGTACATCAGAGAGTAAATATGGCTACATTAGACAACACACAGAGTACTGTTTTTATTAGTCATGCTACAACTCTCAGAATACTTTGTCTAGTAATTCTGGGTTTTTTTTTTTTAATTAATGGATATAATTTTGTTAAATTATTTAGACCTAAAATATCCACTTTAAAAGTCAAAATATTTTGACTTTTGAAAGAGAACGTTAAGATAAAATTGATGCATTGTAGCTGAAAATGAAAAATTTTCAACTTTTCAGTGAAAAGTCTCAGTCTTCCCCAAGGAAATAAAGTATTTTCTGACCAAATCTCATATTGGTATAAGACTCTCTCATGCTGTTAACTACATTCAGATACAGGCTCAATGTACATTTATCTGAAATTTTCTTTTACTGATATTTATATATGAACTTTCAAATGATTCCTTTTAGCGTTTATAAAGAATATATAGGTTGCACAATATTGTTATTTATTAGCTATTGAAAATAAGACAATGGGGAAAAATGTTTTTGTTTCACAAAAGTCACATCCTTATAATATGGACTGATTACTCACATACCATGTAAAGAGACTTTGTAAATGTCCAAAACAAATGGTGGTAACCCACTCTAGTAATGGCCTACGTGATCCATGCAGTTCTAGAACAAAGTATCTCTCATGTTCAGGCCTGGAGATGAGGAAGAGGTGAACAAATTCATTTTTATTGGAACAAACCTGTTATAGATTTCCAATGATGAAATGCTATTCCAATATTCCTTCACAGACTGCTTTCTTCTCCCTGTAACAATGACCTAAAACAGTTGCAGAGTTAAAAATCTAATAAAAAAGTTCCAGATGGTTGACTAAAGATGCACACTGTACAGGAAAGCACAAAAAGTTTTCACTCTTACAGTGTATAATAGTAGATAGTTTGCAGGGTGTTGAGCATACATTGACAGAATTTCTGTGTTTACATAGAGATATATTGAACTATAAAATCTTCTCTGACATGTTAACACAAAACAGCAAATTAGGTACCATTTTCTAAAGGTCTCTGATATCAAAATGGTAAACAAAAGCCTATCTTTATTACCAAAATGTCTAAAATCCTTGTTGAAGAAATGAAATCTCATGGGGAAAATAGTTTGAGAAATATGAATCCCAAGAAGATATCTGAGAAGACTTTAAAACTCTTATCTGTCAATATAATACACTGTAAATGTGTTAAAAGAGCATAATGGTGCCATATTGTTATTGCTGAGCCATCAGTCTTTTTCATGTTTGCATTAGGGACTTGTTAAGGTGTAGAATGTTTTGCCCACTAAATGTGTGTATGAGACTAGATTGTCAACTCAGCTTTAAAAGACAGTGTCCGATATATTTAGAGTATGTATCTTGTGGATTAGCTTTGTTGTTATAACAATATTGAGATAGATTTTTGGAAGTGTGAGCCAAGAATTTTGCCATTGGCTTCAGACAGAACAAGAACACATCCTTTAATAAGCACTGGTTACAAATGCTCAGTGTGAGGAAGAAGAGAAGATGAAGCTCCTTTCAGTGTTCATGATGTGTATAAGTTAAATGGATTTATGATGATTAGTTTTGGTCCAATGTCTGAATGAAAAATATATACAAATAGAAATATAATAAAAACATACTTCTGTGTGGGAATGTGGAGAGAAGAGCAAGTTCATAAAATGTAGGGGGGTCAGTTTTGGAGACATTTTATTATATGTGTGGAGATGCTTTCAAAACCATTACATTCTTTTTTTTCATTAAATATTTTGGCAAATAAAGCAGGAAAAACGTTAGTTAAGATTCACATATTTCACTCTTCAACCATGATGCTTCCCTTTCCACTCCCAGGCATTTGCTACCATGTTTCTCTGATCTCTTTGAGTCTATCTGACTTCACATAAGTGTACATGTATATAAATCTCCAATTCTATACCAAGTAAAAAATAAAATAATTTGAAACTTTTACTGGATATTGGACTTCATGTTACCTTGTTGCTTCTACAGCCAACATTTGAAAAAAGCCTTTTTGGCTAGGGACAGACATTACACATAAACCAGTTTAACTGATCAGAAGCTGATTTCAACCTGTAACAGAACAGATGTTCAGGGAACATAAACCCGTTTGAAAATGGCTGAAATGGTTTGAAATAAACCTGGTTGAATGTAGTATTAGACTTAACTGATTTAGGCAAGCCAGTTTATACAATGTCTGTCCCAGACCTCTTGCTGGTTTAAGATAAATCAGATACCCCCAGCATCCCACCATGCTCTCTGGGCTGGGTGGGGTTCCCTGCTCCACAGCAGGGCTGGCCCCTCTCCTCTGCTTCCTGGCTGCAGCTCCAGCAGAGCCTTGCAGGCACAGAGCATCTGCCTGGCTTCTCCCTGCTAAGAAAATATTATTTTCCCCTTCCCCACTGCCTTACTCAGACATCTCAGCATTAGCTAACAGACCACATGCTGGCCAGAATCCATGCTATGGGAGATGACAGGCAGACAGGCTTTTTGGAGCTAATCAACAGGTAGATTAATGTCCTTCCTTGGAAGAGCTATTTAAGAAGAGATCCATTAGTTAATGGAGAGAGGCTTTGTTTTCTTAATGGGTTGATAAACACTGAGTTAGGGGTGATAAACATTCCCTGCTGGGCTGCTTGGGTTGGTGGGGGGGTGGGGGGAGATGGGATGGTAATAATCAGAGCATCCTGCTGGGGTCTGGCCACAACCCCGCTCAGCTCAGCCCTGTGTAAGCAAAGGGATGGCTGCTCTAGTGCCCCCTGGAGTCTAGCCTGAGCCACTGCAGGCATGTGCCTGCATTTCTGGGATGTCTGTACAATTACAAAGTAATTCATTTTAGCCAGATTAGACTAACCTGCAAAGATTGAATCAATTCAGGTTCTGTCTTTTTGAATGTCTGTCCCTATCCTTTGTCTTGATTATGATCACTGTAAGCCTCAGTTTCCTAATGAGGGATAATGCTTTTCCACCTTATAAAACATTGTGGATTCTGTGAGAATGTCAAAACACATTTCTAACTATATTTAATATTGTGCATTTAAAAAAGATACTTAATTTAATGATGTGCTCTATTATGTGTAGGTTTTTACGTGATACATTAGCTGTGGGCATGAATCGAAGAGACAATGGACCCTGCAAAACTCTTGTGTGAGAAGTTAGTATATCTGTGAGAAGAAAACAACTGCTAATAGCCTAGATATTTTGACTGTTATGAATGTTGACAAACATTAGCTGTTTTTTATTTATGCCAGAAAGCCTTCCATAGACCCAAATAGAGAATTATTTTTTTCTAATATGCATAGCAAAATAATTTATCATTGTAATAATGCATCAAAAGATAAAGGCACACTGTTGATTTATTTGTAGAGGTTTTGGAAATATTGATCATACCTTAGCTATGAATGCCAAGATAGAGTTAGCCTTGTGGCTATTAATTTTACTGCCAACTAATTCTGTTACTCTGCAGGAAAATGAAGAATTTAAACTAGGTTGCTCTAACCAAAGGGATTCTCTTAAAAAGTTACCATTAAATTAAATGGAAAACTCCCAAATTATTTCTCTGGGGCAGGATCAAAACGATAATGGGTGTATGTATCGGTAGTATGGTCCCATGTCTGCTCCTGATATCTGGCAATTGAGAACTTACATAAGGCTTTTGGCAGCTGTTTTTACCAGCAACTATTTTTATTGTCTTGATCATTCAAACTGACATCTCTAATTATTTGCTGTGTGTTTTAATTTTCAAATTTTGTAAAAAGGTATTTGAAAGGTGTTGTTTTCACTATGATTCATGGAAACCCATGACACTGACAATTAAATTTGGATACTCATAAAATACCATATTTTTCAGAGTATTTGATTAATTTTCTTCCTTATGCTTTATCTCCCTGTGTTTCTCTATCCATAACCCCCTCACCTTCTCACCAGGTAACCCAGATACAATTTTGTTCATGAACTTTATGTCAGAACAATCCAAGCTCATCTGCTCTCTTTATTCTTTCCTTTTGCCCCAACTTCTCATCCTTTAATCAGTTTAATTGATCTTGAAGGAAAAATGCAGAAGTGTGTGAAATTCCAATGGAACAGCTGGCCTTATTCAATGGGGGACCCATACAGAAATCTAATGTGGGAAAAACTACTTATCCATGAGAATATTTTGTTTTTTGGGGGGGTTGGGGGTTTTTTTGAAGTTGTGAGGAAGGACTACTAGGGCTAAATACAGACAGTAAAAAAGCCCAAAGTTGAATTGATTCAGTCTTTGCAGGTTAGTTTAAGCTGTAGAGATTAAACTGAGAAACAACTGGACACACATTTACTATTGATTCAGGAAATGCTCAGCCACATGCCTGCAGTGGCTCAGGCCAGAAGCTAGAAGACGATAGAGCATGGCTCTCTGGCATGTAGCCAGACTTGGTTGTGTGTTTGCTTCCCTCTTCCTGGTGCCCCCTGAGGTCTCTGTCTGGGATTTGCAGTCCAGACTCACAGCAGCAGGACTCTTCCTGCTTCCAGGAGGCTCTAGGCTTTGTAGTCCACAGTTGCAGCCAGCAGTAAGTTTGAGCAGGGGAAGGGGTATTTAGCAGCCCTCCCTAGCCCCAGACGGGGTATGCCTGCGGCGGGGGGGACTTGGACAGTGGCTACCTCCCCCTCCCCTCACCTCCTCCCCCAACCCTTCTCTGCTGGAGCAGACAGCACATCCCAACCCCGGGCTGGAAAGCATGCTGGGGGACTGTGATTTAACTTAAACCAGGAATAGGTCTGAGACTGAAGTTTCATAAACTGGCTTGAGACAAATCAGTTAAGTCTGATACTACATTCAGCCAGGTTTATCTTAAACCAGTTTCAGCCATTTTGAAGCTGGTTTATGTACATTGAGCTTCAGTTCTGTTACAGGTTTAAACCCATTTCTGATCACGTAAGGCAGTTTATGTGCAACTTCTGCCCCTAAGGTAGGAGAACAGTTTTTTAAAATTGGATCACAATGGCTGGCCTTCATTTGCCCATCACCCTGGACCATCCCACTCTGTGTCAACATCTGTCTATGGAAGCACAGTCTAGATTCTGCTCTCACTTAAACCGTTGTGAATTATGAATGATTCTATTAAGCTCAAAAGATTTACCATATTTACTTGCACATGACATACACCTTTCCCCAAAAATTAGGAGCTGGAAATTGAGACGTGATTAATAAAGGAAATGTGAGTAGCAGAGAGACTGATCCTGTGGGAGCTGAACTGTCTGGCTCCTTTTCAAGTTGGGTGGGTAGACAGCAGCTCATTCTGAGTCAGCTGAAGCAGGGCAAGGCATTTCAGCTCAGCCAGTGGCGTCACTTGAGGGCCCAATCCTGCTGGAGTGAAACTGCCTAGCTCCACTTCTCTAGCTGGTGGACCTACAGCTGACTTGGCTCTCACCACTGGCTGCCACCTGGCTTGTGATGCTCCGCTGGGCAGTTGGGCTCCAGCTGGATCAGGCCTGCAGTTCAGCTTAGTCAGTGGCATCAGCTGCAAGCCTGAACCTGCTGGAGCTGAACTGCCTAGCACTGCTTCTCGAGGCTGGCAGACACCATGCTCTGCAGCTAGGGGATGGATAGGTTTTTGCTCCCACCCATCTCCCCCCTCTATATTTATCTGTGTTTTCACTGTGTTGTATTTACTGGTAGTTTCAAGGAAAGATTAGTTTCTTATTCTGCCTTCCAAAAATGACATGTGTATCTTATTTGGGGGTATGTGGCATGCAAAAAAATGTGGTATTACACAGTTATATCAGTGCTAGAGTGGAAAGAGTTTATCAAAAGTATGTTTTATTTTTGTTTTTTCCTTCCCATTAGTGAAAAACAAAGGAAATTAGACAAAGTAGGGATTCCCAAAATGTTTCTTATTTATGTACCCCCTACGAGATTTACCAGCTGCCCTCATACCTCTACCAGCATACATTTTATATTTTAACACCTTAAATGCCAATTATGATTAAAATGAAAACTAAATATTCCATTACACAATTTCTCCTGCATACTCCCCAGAGATGTCTGGCATAGTACCCTCAGGGGTACATGTACCACAGTTTGGGAACCCCTGAGATAGAGAGAACTATGCTGAACAAATATTTATTTTTCAATAAGAGTTAAAACTAACATAGCTTACACTTATGCAGCAGAGGTCAAATAATGCTGGGTGATCTTGCATATAACATTGTACGTCCTTCCATGGCAAAATGACTTGAGAATAGCTGACTTTTTTAAGAACACTTAAAACAGTCTTTTTAAAAGGTTATTTTTCAAATATTTATATTTATTTCTCGTGTGTGTGTGTGTGTGTGTGTGTGTATAACCTAATCTCTCTGTATTTCATTTAAAATATATTTCCTTTAAAAATGCTAAACATTATTGTTCCTAAAATAAATAAAAAAGCCAGGAGAGTTTCATATCCAGGCAAATAAGAGGAATATTTTGGGCAGTGTAGGATGTCCAAAGCCAGTACATAGAGCCTGTCCTGGTTTGCATCATGAAGACCTGCCATCAAAATCCATTTAAAAGTTACACACAGAGTTTTGTTGGGATAATTGTGTCTTTTGTCCCAAAGAACACATTGGTGTACAAAAGCTATTCACTCTAGACTTTGAAGTTGTATTAAGTAGTTACAGCATCTCAGAACTAGACTCCTCTACCCTGTTTTGTTTTGTTTTTGAATTTTTCCCTAGTTCTGGTTGCAGGATCAAAACTGAGATGATCAGTATAAAGTCTTATTCTGCTTTCTTGGAATAGAAACAGCTCACCCCTTAAAACAGATCAATTGGAGCAGCTCCCATTCCTTACAGGGAAAATAAACAAATAAAAAATCCCTGGTAACTGAGTCTAACTAGTTAGCTCTCAGTCCTTTTCTTGCAGGATAATAGGGCGCATAAATCATGGGGACAAAGGTGCAGTATTCAGGAAGCTGTTTGCTTTTCTTTCAGGAAAGGAAGGGCCAAATTATGTCATTCTGAGATTCCTTTCCCTTGCAGGTGGAATGGACAGAAATACTTCTGGTTTTCTGTAGGCTCCTAATTCCATCAATCTTATCCTTCCCTGTATAGTCTGAGAAGGAACTCAACTCTCAACTGAGGGTGAAAACCAATCCAGCCAAACTCCTAAACTCTTTTGGCTTGAGCTCAATGAGCTGTCAGCGCCATCCCCTCCCTACCCTGTCTGGCTTTTAAGGTAGACTCATTGTGCCGCCAGGTTCCAACCCAGTGAAGGGGCACAAATACTGTGTGATGACCTGACTGACAGAGGACACATGCACCTTTTAACAGTTAAGTTCTTTGTACTTAAAAAATTGCAGCCATTTGAAAGCAGCTGGTTTTCAAAGATAGAAGTATTTCCTGGCTCAGATAAGGTAGTTGGCAGAGAGGATGTGAAAAGATAAGAGGTATCCAATCCAACTTGCATACCTTTGGAGTTCAGCTTGAATACTTATTTGATGGGCACTATAGAAAAACCTAAGTCAGCTTATCATAATGAGGTTGAGTCTGAGTATTTATATAGATAGATAAATTACTACTTGCATAATGCAAATTCTATGAAACTACATCATCCCCTTTGTAGCTTTATGACTTTCAAAGTAAATACTAACACCATGTTCAATTAAATCATTTTAATTTAATATTCTTTGCTTGCCAACATGGTCTCCTAAAGTGAAAGAATTGCATCTTAAAATAATAGTTTTGTTTCATTGACTTATGCAAAGTGTAGACTTCAGATCCATTTTTTCTTCCCTCAAGTCAGTTTCCCCAAAGCTGCTCATCATTCCTATCATATGTTGATACACAACATTTGTCACAAGACTGTATAATCCTGGAAATAGCATATACAACATGCTTTAATGTTAGAATTTGCCAGTGGCACTTTCAGTGAAGGTTAACATTTGAAGGTTAATGTTTCTTAGTTTACTGGGAAGGGTGGGAAAGCTTCTTTGTGGACTTATTTTTCATAGGGTAAATCATACAAATCCACTTGAAAAAAGTTCTGTTAACTTTCAATCATGTTTCTTTCACCCTTCCATTGTTAGAACTGTGACAATAGGATACATTTAATGAAAAGTTCTGAACAAACGAACTAACAAATGAGATTAAATGAGTTAATGGTATGTTTTATGCATGCCTAAAGTATTTCTAATACAACAAGATTGATATCAGTTTCTGTAAATAAGCTAGCATCTGTGAATTTGGTTGTTTTTATGACAAGTAGTATACTATACAGAATTTTTGAAAGACATTGTAGTGAGGTATAAACGTTGTATTTGTATTTCTTTAGAAGTATGTGCATAATTCATTCATGCCATTGCATCTCACAACCAAAGCAGTCATGTGAAACTCAGGTGGACAAAACTTCAGATCTCACCATCAACCAGGATCAAAGGAGGAACTGGAAGTGAAGTCACCCATTTAGCTAGCTTACTACTTTTTCATATATAAACATTATAACCTCTTCCTGAGAAGTTATATGCAATGACATTAACATTCAATAGTGTCAGAACTATGGGATTAGAACTGTGACTTCAATTTATGCTATGAAATTATTTTCAGGTTTGTCTGAGATTCAATGTTTGTAAAATGACTGGTTCTTTTGTCTCACTCACATTCTTGAGGAAAATGTATTTGACACTTTGTTGGCCATGAAACAGCAGAGACAGCACCTGAAAGGCGTGGGACACAATGCAGAACCTATAGCAGTGCTAGACTTTGGAGGAGAAACTACCTATGTTATCTCTTCCAGGACTATCTCCCACAATGTGGTGCAAAACTCCTACATATTCCAAAGGAAAGTAAAACAAAAAGGGATCAGGTTCCAGTGCATGGTACACATAGTTCATGGTCCCCACCTCTCCCAAAGAAACAGCAGCTTTCTGCTTCTCCTCACAGCTCGGTAACCAAAGTAACAATAGTCATGCAGGGATCCTGGTTTTCTCTGATTTAAAAAAAATCCCCAATTTTCAGTTAAAAAAAACCCCAAATCCACATTTTCCATGATTAAAATATAGTGGTGTTTCATTTTAATCATGGAAAATGTGGATTTAGGATTACTTTTTTTTAACTGAAAATTGGGGATTTTTTTTAAATCAGAGAAAACCAGGATCCCTGGTAGGCAGAGAAAAGAACAATTACAAAATGCCAAATGAGTTTGCTTTACCTAAATCAGAGAATTATTTTCAGGCTGGAAAATGTTTTCTTCCCTTTAAAATTTTGGATCAAAAATTATTTTTATCTTCATAGAATTTTCTGAAAATGTCTGTTTTGGTCAAAAGCATTTTTTGTCAAAAACATTTGATATTTGATGGAAAATTTTAAGTTTTTTTTTTTTAAAGTACAACTTAGATCAAGGATAGACAACCCTTCCAGAGCATGGCACGTAAAGACATTTCACTTGGCACTTCTGAAGGAGGAAACAGCTGGGGCTAGGGAAGGGAAGGAGTTAGGGCTGCACTGGCACAACAGGGATCAGGGCCCTTGTGGCTCCCCCACTGCCCACCCCTGGCACAGAAACATCTAAAAAGTCAAGGTTGCAGGTGTTTTTTGGCACTCTGCCCAAAAACATTGTCTGACTCCAATTATTATGTACGTACACATGATTAAAAAAAAGCTAGTCAGGTTGCAAAGTCAACAATCAATAGTTGAGAAAAGCTAGATTGCCCATGTAATCTTAAGTCTGCTTCCTTGTGCTTAATGCTTAATTAAGTAGCACAGACTTTCAAAAAAGACTTATGCCTCTTTCATTATTCAGGGATTGACACATTAAGGAACAGAATTAAGATCAGGCATGATTTCTTAGTTAAGAAAAGGGGCAGCTTTTGCTAAATGTCTATTCAAGTTCACTGGCTAAGTACTAGGAGAAACTTGAATAAAAGAAATACACAACAAGCAGGGAAAAAAATGAGAAAAATAATTCTAGGAAACTTAGCTTGACATCAGTTCCAGAGCAAATAAATGCAATGTTGGTATGGAATTCAACTGATAACAAGCTAAAAGATAGAAATGCCTTTTCTGCTAGTCAACATGCTTTTATGAAAAAAGGTATTGTCAAATAATTCTGATTTTGCACTTGGAATAAATTACAGATTGGGATGATAAAAGTAGCTGCATCAATTATATATAGTTGGAGTTTTATAAGATTTTTGATTTAGTATCACAAGACATTTTGATTAAAAAAATTAGCCCTATTACAGTATCAATAGAGCACTCAATAAATGGATTTAAGCCTGACTAACAGATCTTACAGAGTAGTTGTCAGTGAGGAATCACCATTGAATAGTGTTTTTTCTGATGCAGTTAATAGGGATTTCTGATCAGCCTAATACTATTCATCACTAGAAATATAAAATAACAGCTGATTAAACTTTGTGGATGACACAAAGATTCATACATTGGCAAATAATGATGAGGACAGTACAGTCATACAGAGTGACCTAGCTTGCTTAACAAGCTAAGCCTACGCAAACAAAATGTTTTCTAATACAGACAAATGAAAAGTTATACATCCAAGAACAAAGAATTCTGGCCACTGCTACAGAATGGGGGAGCATATTTAGATTCTTTTCTTACCAAATGTCCCCAGTACAATATGAGAACAGAAAGGGCTAATGTAATCCTTAGAAAATAATAAGTAGGAAGGGGATGATTTTACCTCTTTGCACACCACGAGTGACACCAATATTAGTATATTCAGTTCTGGTGCACCTATGTTAAAAATGACATTGAAAAATTGGAAAGAGTTCACAAAATATTCTGCAGCTGGAGGAGATAATTTTGAGTGGAAGATTTAAGGAGCTTCATCTCTATATGCAGCAGAATATATGGAGATGACTTAATAATTTCATTTTTCCACATATCACATGCCCCCAAATAAGACACACACCTTGTTTTTTGGAAGGGGAAAAAAGAAGAAAAGAAAAATTTTTGAGTTATGGTTGCATACAGTAGGGACAGGTGAAGCAATGTACCAAATGAGAATGCTTTCTATTGTCAAGCTAACTTGAAATAAAACATTTGGGATCAGTTCAGGTTTTGCAACCTGCCAGAAACTTGATATAGACAACTTGGTAATAAAAGTCATTCTACTTGGCAGTAGAAGTGAGCCCTGCATAGAGGAAGTGATTAGACAAAGTTTAGAAATGGAGTAAATAAGCAATGTGGAGGAGTTCAGACCATTGGAAAAA
Source organism: Alligator sinensis (assembly GCF_000455745.1). NCBI lineage: Eukaryota > Metazoa > Chordata > Crocodylia > Alligatoridae > Alligator > Alligator sinensis. The sequence goes on from NW_005842927.1 coordinate 436,403, forward strand.
TTGGATTTCCAAACTGAAAACCTTACAGAACAGTAAAAGCAGAGGAAACAAAGAATAAGTCTGCACAGACGACTGACCAAGGGTGAAAAAGATAATACAATATGAAAGTAAAGCTTAATATCTCAGTGGAGAAAAGGGATGAGACCCTTTGAGTGAGACACTATTGCTAAGAATAATGATCAAAATGCTGAAAAGGCTAATAAAGACATTTGATGACCCCAGACAAATAATACTGTAGAGGGATTGGTGTTTTGGGTTTCTTGTTGGTTTGCTTTTGTGCTTTTTATGTGAAACCAAAAGGATATATTGGAAGAAATACATTACAGGTCAATGCAAAAGTTCTCAGCTCTGTAATCTAAGATACATGATAATTTTTATAAACAAAGTCAAAATCATTTATGGGATGTGATTCCCATTCACATTCTGAGATAAGTTTAATGCTAGAGAAATGTCTTCAAATATTAGGAATAGTTGGTCTATCCAGGGAAAGGATAAAACAACGATGATCACAATTACAGGATAAGTTCATAGGGTCAAGGCAAAGGAACCCAGGAGGGAGAAAAGTCAGACAAACTGAGAATACAAGCAGAATTGTATTCTGCATTAATGTTTTTAAAAATACCAGGGAAGTCAGAAAAAAAAAATATAGCCTATGTACAATGGTTCAAGAGGGGTGGAGGAAAATCCCCACTTTGGTCAGATACAGACATTAAACTTGTACTAGTATAAGTGATCAGAAACTGATTTATACCCATTAGCAGAACAGCAATTCGGCACCCACAGACTAGTTTTAAAATGGCGGACCCCAGTCTAAGATTTGCCCCCACAATGTGTTTTCTGTTTACTACTGATCTAAAATGTCACTTACAAAAAACACAACTTAGATCAGTTCTGCCTCAGGCTTTTGGAATGTCTGTACCTAGCTTGTATGTCTTAATGCCACAGCTCTTCCAAGAAGAACAAAAGCAACAATATATTAAGTATGAAGGAAGGATGTCCATAATGCAATGTTAGCAGATTGAAAGCCTGTCAGTGTCCATGAACTGAAGGCTGCCAGCCACTCAAATGCCATATTTGCAACCATGCTGTTGGATCAATGACCAATTTGATTCCAGCTAGAAGCAGCTGCAGTATAATTCCAGCAACAGTGACAAGCAGCAATATTAGAGTGCAGAATGTGATCAACTGCCCATGATATACTATAAAGCCATTTTGAGGCCAGTGGGCAAATGTAGGAGGAAATTAGTTTTGTTATCACTTGTAGTTTATAGTGTCTGGCACCCAGGAAAATGACCCAAAGCTTGGCAACAATTGTGCTTGGCTCAGTAGAAGTACAATAATACTATGTTCTCAGCAAGAGGGGAAAAAAGACATTACTTGCCCTTTCCAGGATTCTAACAGAACACGAGGATGTACTTCAAGGAACTGGGCAAGAGAAATCTGTAGTTAGACATATACACCATGTACAGAACGTGAGGCTACTAGAACCCAGAGTGCCATTGGCCGGCTGAAGAAGGAACTGGCAAATCTTCAACAAAAAGGCATGCACCCTAGCCATGGCAAAAAAAAAAAAAAAAATACCCTATCTGGTAAACTAAGCATCTGTGCTACTCCAGAATCACTGTACATCAGTGAACACAGCACTGAAATGATGTTTCCATGATCAATGATTGGGTGTGTACAAACTATCCTGGCCAAAAGTGTTCAGTATTTGTGAGGCCAAAAAATCAGTTTTAGGACATTAGGATAGATGAGCCGTCCAGTCACCTAAAAAACTTAGCACCACATTTTGACAGGTACCACTAGGTACAAATGACAACAGACATGAGGCTAAACCACAGAGGCATCAAGATGCAGTGTCTGCTGTACTAATAGCAGAAGAAGGTGATAACAAGGAAGAGACAGGATCCTAATACCAAGCTGTGATAACAAGGCTTAGCAGACTGTTAGAGATGACATCATGAAACAGATGTGTACTTCACACCATCATATAGAAGCATTGTGAGAAAAGCCAAGGATGATCTGCTTGATGATCTGCTCAGGTCCCTTCTGACCCTACCAACTATGAAACTATAAGGAGTGGATTTACTGTGCTTATTGGGAGCATTAGAATATATATAAAACAACATAAGGTGTGAAAACAGTATCACGATTGATAGTAGAAGACTAATGAAACTGTACCCTGAATCTGCAAAAAGATCATCACAGATGTGATCTTTTTGTGGAAGGATCTGCGAAGTCATTCTAGGATACTATTCCAGTTTCTGAGAGGTGGGCAATCTGAAGGACACTTATCTAAGACCTGGGATCCAGAAAAGAAGTTGTGTTTTGCAGGGTGTGGAATACCTTATGGCACAAGTGTTAGACAATGGGCCAGACAACACTGCAGCAGAATTCAAATGATTCAGCACAAAATGGGAATTTGAGAATGGGGCCTTTTTCCCTGGATATCAGCAGACCAATGGGATTACAAAAACTACAGTAGACAGGTAACTGATAATAAAGGCATCATTAAGGGATGTGATACCTATCTGGCAATGCTTAATCATCACAATATGCCCTTTCAGAGAGTAGCTCAGCACAAGGACTGATTCGTTGGGGATCTGAGACTCTGCTTCTTATGATGAGTAGCTAGTTGCAGCCGAGTGGAAGAATGCAGACAATGCACAGAAGCAGTTAAGAACAACAACACAAACAAGATAAATAAATTGTACATGGGAGCCAGGACACCATATGAAGGTAAGCAGGGTTGGATCCAACAGCTGAATAGCAATGGCAAAAGAATAGTAGGAAGACAAACACTGAGACAGCTTTGAAGTCACACCACAGCTGTTGCACCCAGTCAGACTGAACCAAAGCCAGTACCAAAAAGGTTAAAATATGGGTGGGTAAAATACAGCCTGTGGGTGGGCTCCAGCCCACCAGGCCATTCTATCTGGCCCATGCGCCCCCCCCCCCCCCTGCCCAGTTTAGACAATTAATATTTATCTGCCCCGGCTGCCTATCAAATATGACAGGTCCCAGGGGCAGTAGGATCCAGGGGAAGCCACAGCAGGGCCCTACAATAGCAAGGCCCGCCAGGCCCCATCCTCCCACAATTGGAAGCCCCTGTCTAGCAGAGACTTCTGGTGTCGGACCATGGAGCTGTTCATGCCTCCCTGCACCGAAGTGGGAAATTCAAGTAAGAAGAAAGTGGGGGGAGGTGGGGGAGGACCACAGGTGACCGTCCTATCATGGCCATGCAGCTGGGAGCCACGTGGTGCAGAGTGGCCTGGGGGTAGGCAGGAAAGTGGGGAAAGCAGTGGTGAGGGTGAGGAGAGTGGAAGCAAGTGGGCATGTGATAGTGAGGGGCCCATGTCAATATCCTGGGACAAGCGCTGGTGGGGCACAGAGCGGGGCGACAGGAGCACAGGGCACAGACTGGCAAGGGTCTGTGAGCTGGGCTGGGCTGGGCTGTGCCAGTAGAGAGAGAGGGGAGCTGGCCCAGCTCCATAGAGCCTCTGCTGGTTGGGACCCTACACTTCTGCTGCCCTGCTCTGGGCCCTGCTGGCACTGGCCCCAGGTCACTGGTGTGGGCCCCACGCTCCTGCCCGGATGTTGCTGTGCTCTCATGCACCTGCTTGCTCCCAGTCCCCCCTGCCCCATCCCCGCGGTATAGGCGGGCACCAGCATGTGCAGTTCCAACCCCGCATGCCCCGTGCTCACCCGTCTGAGCTAAGCAGCAGTGACGCACGACAAACTGCTGCTCAGGTCAGGGGAAAGTGGTTCCTCCCCCTCCTGCTGCCAGCACTTCTTGAACTCAATAAGCAACCCTCCACCTGAAATAATTCCCACCCCTGGTTTCCAACAAACATTGGACAACAACTGGCCTGACATAAGAGAGTCAGCAATTGGTCATGTCTGGTACATAGAAAACAAACAAACACCGCTCCCCTTCCCAATTGACATTATGATGTTATGGAAAGAATGGCAAGAAATGTTCTACCAACATGAACACAAACAAGAAGTTGAGAATTAGTCCAAGGACCATCATTCTTGAAGGATGGTGACTAACAAGCCACAATGGACTGGCAGTCAATTGTAAAATTTTCCAGCCCTAGCAAGTCATCTAACAGGAGGCAAGACAAGAAAAATCACTGAATGGGAAGATGTGTAGTAACCTATATGGAAGGAGCATAGACTACAGGAAAGAAGAGTTTTAAATTGCTTTCTCTAATCTGTGTACTTATACAGGTGTTGTGGCACCTCAGTGAATAGTTCTCATAATAAATAGCCAGTGTAGTTTTTACAAGCATGACATCTTCAAATGCTCCTCTACAACGTATCAAGTATGAACAGGCTTAAGTTACATACAGCCATTTCTAATTTTAACTTTTCAAACTTTCCATTCAATTAAAAAAAAATATCAGCCTTTCACTCCAATTGGAATGTTATGAATTTTCACACAAAGAAAATAAATTTGAAATTAAAAAGTATGTTAAATTGTCCTGCTACTGAGTAACTTGGAAAATGCCTGCTACTACTCCTATGAGCCCAAGGATGTATTTTTTCCAATTTCCCTAACAATCTAAAACCATAAATGAGGAAAAGGTCAGACTTGTATTCACATATAATGCTGAGCCACTGCATTAAAAATAAGTTGTTTGGATCCTAATTTTTTTTTTTAGTAAAATATAATTTTTGCTATCATTTTTTGCTATCACCTGATATAATGCAGCATAACTTGAATGGAGTCAGTGGAGAGATACCAGTTTACAATAACTGTGGATTTGGCTCTATTCTTATTGCAATTAAATGTTGATTAGTAGTGAGTGGTTTATGAGGCAATGCATGATAGCAATTTGGGGGAAAAAATTAAAACAAAGCTGAGCAGTATTCCTGACCTGAAAGCATTTTGCAATTTGACCAAAGTTTTAAAATGGTTGAATGTGCTGTTGTAATAAATGTGAAGCTTAATGAAACTTTAAACCTTAGGGCAGGAAGTGTAAATGCAGAAATGTATGAAGAGCAATGTTCATTTCTCATATCAGCTATTTCCTATTTCTGGCACTGATGCCTGTGAGAAAGATCTTTGTTTGTTAACTCCCCTGAGTTCTTATAATGGCTATAGAAATGAAGTGTCTGAGCTCCCAAGCTTCTCAGGTGGCCAAAGGCTGTATGACACTAAGCCTAAAATCAGGTTGTTCCTTGTGCCTCCTATCAACCTTTTGTGTGTGTGTGGGGGGGGGGGGGGGGGAAGATGTGGGGTCTTCAGATGACAGACTAATATTCCTATGGAAGGGCCCATCTCCCAGAGGACTTGGAATTGAGAGGTAAAATTGAAATTGGTATACTCAAGTAGAAAAGAAAAACTCTTTTTGAAGAATTGTGTAATTATTTGGAAAAAAGTCTCAGTGGGTGCATTTACACATTCATTTACACTGCACTGCAGTTACTGCATATTAAGTGTAGTACTTGGACAACTAAACACTAAATAAATGCGCAGTAACTGGCACTACATAGCACCAGTGAACAGGTTTATGGACAGTAATTGTGCAGTAGCATATTAGCACAGGTTTTGCCCAGCACACTGCTGCACAGTATTATTAGACTACTGTGCAGTTAGCATCTCATGTAGACACACCGAGTGGACACAGATTAAGAGCAAACTCTGTATAATATAATTAGAAGGCTGCTATAAATACACTTCGGTATTTAGCTCCATGGTCCATTGCCTAACCCTGATTGACATAATTAACAACACCATATACTCTTTTACCTTTATATACATAATGTACTACATAAATATTATATAAAACCATATAATTATATGTACTCTACAATAATTTCCAATTAGCAGTTCAATATAATCTTAAAATTCGTAGCAACTCCGTGAACTGCTAAATGAATTAATTGATTAATGAAGTTTTAATCAATGCAGTTAGAGTAATATTAATATGTATTATGCATACCAGTACTTGACATAACATAATTTTAAAAACAGTTTATATTATTTAGGCCCTTAATACTTAATTCACTAATTCTTTATCAAGTGACCATTTGGTGTTTGAGTCAACCACATGGGTCAACTGAAGGGTCAAGGCCATAATTTCTCTGTTTAGATTTGTATTATTACTGGGTTCTTTGGAGAGAAATTAATGAATGAAGCTAAGATGTTATTTTAATACCTTATTTTTTAAATATAAAGCTAACTATAAGCCCTTAACATAAAGATACAAAGATAAAATTAAGAATTTAATTTTTAAGAAGACAAGATTAAGAATTAAATGTTGTTCAGAAGTCCAAATACTAGTTAGAATGAAACCTTACAATTAGTGGACCAGATCCTGTTTCTTACAACTTGTTTAGGTTATTTACACCTGTGTGAAAATGGCATCAGCATCTACTAGTCTGTTTGGTAGTTTTACATTTATCTTGTGTTGGAAGAAGGTGCAAGTCAGTGGAGAGTCAGGTTATTTCATTTCATAGTCACCTGTTAGAGAAAATTTTACAGGATTCGAACTTTTCTCAAATACATGCAGTTCAATTCTGCATGCATATCTAAGGGCAGAATTTGAGTTTATATAGGTATTGCTACTAGGTAAAACACATTAATTGGTATCATTTCTCAAAGATTCATTTAAACTAATAGAAATACACAATTTTCAGAAAATGAATATTTGGTTCCAGTTCAGAGGCAAAAATATTATGTAGGCCTTAGTATTAATCTACTATGAATATGAATTTTTGAAATCATCTGATGGGGGGAAATGACAAAACTGCTTTTCCTAGAGTGCTTCTAACACAAACAGTTAGGTGTACAAAAAACATTCTGGAAAACCCTGGAACAGCACACAAAATTAGTATTGTACCATTTTTATTGCAAAAGGGTTTTTTTTTTCCCTTTTCTATTTTCACACAGGATCATTCCATATGCATTCTTGTTTTAATGCCATTCCTGTCCTGCATTTATTGTGCAGCTCTGAGGTTTTCCATAGGAAGGTCCTCACTAGGTCCAGTCATTCCCGTACCTGGATAACATACTGGATTACATTCTAGGCCTTCATGCCTTTGCCAGGTCTAGTACCACTCAAGGCTGCCTACCATATAGGAGTTCAAAGGATAGAACCTCTTAAATGATTGGGGTACTTCCTGGATTGTAAAGAGTAGGTGGGGCATATCCCACTTCTGCAGTTCCCCTGTCACAAATTTGTTCAACCAGACCCTGAAGGGAATGTTAAAGCTTTCCACCAGACCATCTGGCTGGAGGTAGTAAACACAGGTTCTGACCACATGGACTTTCAGAAATAAACACACATTTTGAAAAAGCTAGGACATGAAGATGATGCCTTGATCCATTAATATTTCTCTTGGGATGCCCACCCTCAGAAAGATCTTTAGCAGTCCCATGCCACTTTTGGGGCCAAGGCATTGTGAATCATCACCGTCTCCGAGTACCAGGTAGCATAAACCATAAGTAACAGAACAAAGCAGCACCACTAGTACGATGTTCCAAGGTTCCAATGATATCTATCCCAAGCCACTCAAGTGAGGTACCTGCTGATGGCAATGGAACCAAGAGCAACCCAATGCCATCAGTTTGGGACCACCAACTGGCACCCTAGGCATGAGGTATAGTACCCTTATTTTCCTAGTAAATTCCAGGCCTGAAGAAACTGACAAGCGTTCCGTCTTGGGTCTTTTTGCATAGACCTTTACAGCCGATATTCTGGACCAAGAATGTGGGGGAAAGGGTACCTGTATGCCTTTTCCATGAACCCCACTTGATCTAAAGTAGCTGACTTGAATGTGTCATAAGTATGTGGCCTCAGCCCCCAGGGCCCAGTAGGCTGTTTGAGCTTCTCCAGTCAGGTAGGGTACCAGCCTTATAGCCTGCTTGTCCTGGGGCTATTGATAAGTCCCAGCCACTTGCTTGAAAATCTTTAAAAATGCTTTGGGCTCATTGCCAGGCCTCATTTTGAAAAGCATTCCACCCACGTCTGCCTGCTGACAGGGAAGACACACCCACTGCATGCTGGGTTTCACTTCTTCCAGGAATAGCATGGAGTGCTGCTGCTCCTCTTGCTACTTTTACTGAAACTGTTGCTGCTAGATCTAGAGCTGTTGAAACACTTCCTGTTGATCCTAAAATGCTTGTTGCTTCTGATGATATAGTCCCCATCCATTTCAGCATAGCCTCAGGGTCCGTTTTGATGGCTCTCAGCTAAGTGTTGACTGAGTTCTCCACCAGCTATAAGTCTGCTGGTGTGCTTGCTCCTGTGCAGGCAGATTTTATCCCTTTAGAGATCCCTTAGCCAGATGAAACAGTAGTCCATAACACAAACAATAACCCTTGACCCAAACAAATAAGCAAAGCAAAACCCTTCATCTTTCTCCAGGCAAAAGGAGAATGAGCTTTAGGTCTAGCCCTTCCTAGAAACAAACTCCTCTGGGTTTCAGTCTGCCTCCTAGCTCCTTCCCCAGCTCAAGCCTCTTGCTTTCTTTCCCTTTTGGCTTTTAACTGCCAGCTAATCACCCACAGCTGGGCTCCTACCCCAGGGCTGTCTGTTCCACTTAAAAGGATCATGCCACCCTAATACACTTGGTAATTTATTCATCTGCCTGTACCTGTGGGTGTCAACCTTTTTAGAGTCAAGGCACACTTCATTAGACTTGAAGCATCCTTCAGAAAATGACAGCTCTTTCTTTCATTTTTTGACTATGGAAACATCTTCTGTTGCAAAGAAATCAGAAAGACCACAACAGGTCAGAATGTTTGGGTTTTTTTCTGCTTGGAATCACTGGGTTTATCTTGTGAATCATGTTTGCATATCTAAGAGTGATAATACTGAACAGTACCTCATAGATCCTGAAAAGTATCTTACAGCATCCCAGGGTGCCTCAGCACCCTGGTTGAAAACCACTGTGCTAATATATAACTGATGTAATCTGCCCTGATGTTTTTGTATTTTTATGAATATTTATGTGTATTTTGCTTGTTTATCTATTTATCACATCAGTCAGGTATTCAGAAGTCGGGGTGTTTGTTTTGGAATGTTGGGTGGGTTTTGTCTGAGTTGTTGTTGTTGTTGTTTTGTTTGATTTAGTTATTTTCTATATCAAGCACTCTGGCAGTTTGTCTTGTGAGAACTTGTTTGAGTGTTTATGGGATCACAGAATAACAGATTAACTAGAGAGAGCTATGCATAGAGTACACACTATGCATCTATTTGTTTTGTTCAGCATTAAGCTTTCTTATCTAATCTGTAGTCAAAAGAACCAAAGTGTCTTGTTTCATTTTGTCATGATGCTGAAAATGGTGCATTTTAAAATGTTTGAAAATTAGATTTTATTAAAAATTAAAAGAATAATATATTATGGCTACAACACTCCAACCCTACTAGAATAATATATATATTGAGAAGTTGTAAGGAATCCTTAATTGTTTTTGGATGCCAGAAATGCTTCTCTTGATTGGTTGAGTAAACCCTGCCTTGGCTGCATCACAGCCACTCTAATCTTTTTTGGTAATGACATTTAAAATACTCTAAAACTCATCAGGGTGATTTTTATCATCATCATATTCTTTTCACTATATTCAAGTACTGATGAGTAATCTTACTTTATCAGATCCATTAGTTTGAATAGAAATATGAATCAGCAATTTTTATCAAGATGTCCATCTTTATTATCTAGGAACTGAAAATTATATCATGCTTGAATGCTTATAAGTACTGTTATTATGTTATCCCTTAGAGTCCCAAATTTCTTTCATTTTTTTTTTCCAACTTGAGTAGTTTAATAAATTAGATCATGTGTAGTATATTATGGTTTATTTGTCAGTCCTTGGGCATGTCTACACATGACATTATTCTGCAGTAATAAACTCTGGAGCTAATTGCTTTGGAATGTATTGCTACTGGGAAGTTCCTGTGTGTGCTATTTACATATGTGCCCAGACCACAGCACATTGAGCTGGGTCAGAGTAGCCCTGGCTGGCAGGGGACATGGGGGTCAGCCTGCCAGCCCAGGATTGCTCTGACTGGGCTTAATGTGATGCAGAGGGTCTGGTTGGGGCACGAGGGTGCTTCGGTGTGGGGTTAACTGGCAGTCAGCCCCCACACTGAAGCACCCACATGCTCCAGCCAGCTAGATTAGTGTCTACAAGTGCACTGTGGCACACAAAAAAACTCCACAACAGGGTAGTACTTGTATTTAAAAGTACTACTCTGCTGCAGAGTTTATTTATTACCTGCACCCTTAGTAGGGGCACACATGTAGACAATGAGACATTTTACTGCAGAGCTAATTAATCAGCTCCACAGCAAACGTCTCATGTAGAAGTGTCCCCTGGCTACAAAATTGCATTGCACACAAATAAATAACTCTGTGTTTTTTATATCAGGTATCCAGGTTGTAGCCATATTGATGTACAGGTAAAAGGAATCAAAACTCATGGAAGAGGTGATATGTTTTATTAGACCAACTACATATTTGCAAATAAATTATTTCATAGATATTAGGGCAAGAAGGGACCTTGAAGATCATCAAGTCCAGCCCCCTGCCCCAGGGGCAGGAAGTCAGCTAGATAAACATCAAAAGTTTCTTGAATGAGTTCAGAGTAGGTGCCTGCACCACTTCTAGAGGCAGTCTATTCCAGGCCTTCGGGGCTCAGACAGTAAAGACATTTTTCCTCATGTCCAGCCTAAAACAGTCGTGGCAGAGTTTATGACCATTGGTCCTTGTTATCCCTTGGGGCGCTCTGGTGAACAGATGTTCCCCCAGATCCTGATGCACACCCCTTACATACTTATAGGCAACCACCAGGTCACCCCTGAGCCTGCGTTTTTGCAGGCTGAAGAGTCCCGTGGCTCTAAGCCTGTCATCATAAGGCCTATTCTCTTGCCCTCTGATCATGCACATGGCTCTCCTCTGAACTCTGTCAAGCTTCTCGACATCCTTCTTGAATTGTGGAGCCCAGAATTGGATGCAGTACTCCAGCTGTGGCCTGTCTTCAGGTGTGGACGCTATGCCCCAAAGTTAAGTGTCATCGGCGAACTTGGCCGGTGCGCTTCTGACAGAAATGTCCACATCGTTGATAAAGATGTTATAGAGAACTGGTCCAAGGACAGAGCCTTGGGGGACACCACTGGTTATGGAGCACCTTAATGATTTGCTTCCATTGACTGTTACTCTCTGGGTCTGATCTCAGAGCCAATTTCCCAGCCATCAGACTGTGGTGTAGCCGAGGCCACAGTTGGCCATTTTTTCCATGAGGAGATCATGGGGCACCTGATCAAAGGCTTTCTTTAAAGTCCAGATATATGATGTCAATCTCCTCTCCCTTCTCCAGGTGATATGTCACCTGGTCATAGAAGGAGATGAGATTGGTCAGGCAAGACCTACCTGCAATAAACCTGTGCTGGCTGTCCCTCAGGATGTTGCCATCAGCCAGTTTATCCAGAAGGGTTTCTTTGATAATTTTCTTCAGAATCTTACTGGGGGTTGAGGTCAAGCTGATTGGCCTGTAATTCCTGGGATCTACTTTCTGCCCTTTCTTGAAGATTTGCAAGCTTTCGGGCGCACACACCCTTCATCAGTCATAGGAGAGAGTAGAGATTGTAAAAGTTGTCGTAGGTAGAAATGAACATTCTTATTTCACATGAGCGCTGAAGGTGTGGTAAAATCTTCTGTTTGGAATAGTTCATTTTGTCCAGGCTAGGCACAGAGAAAGGTTGAAAAAGTCTTTTTATCTTCAATTTGTCTGGTGGCAAGCAGGATGTAGAAGCATATTTCCTTCAGGTTATGATGTTTCATATTTCACAGAAGAATGGAAAGATAGAAAGCTCCTTTGGGCAGGTTATTTTCTGTGGTGAGGTGACTATGTATCTTTGTGCTCTGTGAGATGCAGATTTGCTCCAACAATGGCAGGAGCCTGGTGTTAGCATATAGGTGGCAAAATGCTACCTTCTTGTAACATTATGAACTTTTCATTTAAAAAAGCAGCTAAAATTTGGTATCTTCCATGTGTCAGGTATCCAGGTTATAGCCAAATTGGTCTTGAGGGAAAAGGAATAAAAAATCATGGAGGAGCTGATATGACTTTTATAAGAAAGAAGCATTTTACCACCTATATGCTAACACCAGGCTCCTGCCATTGTCGGAGTGAATTTGCATCTCACAGAGCACAGACACACACAGATAACTCACCACAAAAGAAATTCCTGTGCAGAAGAACTTTTCATCTTTCTACTCTTCTGTGACAAATGAAACATCATAACCTGAAGGAAATATGCTTCTACATCCTTCTTATCACCAGACAACTTTGAGATAAAAAGGCTTCTTCAACCTTTCTCTGTTCCTAACCTGGACAAACTGAACTATTCATAGTTTTAGGGTCGGAAGGGACCTAATAGATCTTCTAGCCCGACCCCCCGCCAGGGTGGGAGAACAACAAAAGAACCCTAAACAAAAAACGGGACTCAAATGAGTCCAGCCAGGTAGGTATCCAGCCTCTTCTTAAAGATCCCCAGGGTAGGGGCCAGCACCACCTCCCTTGGAAGTTGGTTCCAGCTCCTAGCCGCCCTAACTGTGAAGTAGTTTTTTCGGATGTCCAATCTGTACCTCCTCTCCATCAACTTGTGCCCATTACTCCTTGTTATGCCAGCGGGGGCTAGGGGAAACAGCGTCTCCCCCAAACCCTTCTGGTTCCCCCTAGTGAGTTTATAGACGGTCACCAGGTCCCCCCTCAGCCTTCTCTTGTGGAGGCTGAATAGGTTCAAGTCCCGCAGTCTCTCACTGTAGGGTCTGCCCTGTTGTCCCCGGATCATGCGGGTGGCCCTCCTCTGGACCCTCTCCATGTTGTCCACATCCCTCCTGAAATGGGGCGCACAGAACTGGACACAATACTCCAGCTGCGGCCTGACCAGCATCGCATAGAGGGGGAGGAACACCTCCCTGGCTCTACTCGAGATGCACCTGTGGATGCACGACAAGGTCCGGTTAGCCCTGCCAACCATGACCTCGCATTGTCGGCCCATGTTCATCTTGGAGTCAATAATGACACCAAGATCCCTTTCCGCCTCCGTGCTCTCAAGTAGGGAGTTCCCCATCGTATAAGTGTGCTGCTGGTTCCTACTACCCAAGTGCAGCACCCTGCACTTGTCCGTATTGAAACACATCCTGTTCCTGTTTGCCCACCCCTGTAACCTATCCAGATCCTTCTGCAATCTCTCTCTCCCTGCTAACGTGCTCACCTCCCCCCAAATTTTGGTGTCATCAGCGAATTTAAACAGGTTGCTTTCCACCCCAACATCAAGATCGCTGATGAAGAAATTGAACAGCGCAGGCCCCAGGACTGAGCCCTGGGGGACTCCACTACCCACCTCCCCCCAAGTCGAGTATGATCCATCCACCACAACCCTCTGAGTGCGACCCTCCAGCCAATCTGCAATCCATCTGACTGTGTAGGCATCTATGCCACAGTCGCCCAGTTTATTAATTAGGATGGGGTGAGAGACGGTGTCAAAGGCCTTGCTGAAGTCCAGAAAGACTACATCCACCGCGACACCTGCGTCCATGGCCTTTGTGACCTGATCATAAAAGCAATCAGGTTGGTCTGACATGATCTCCCCCTAATAAATCCATGCTGATTGCCCCTGAGCATCATTTCTGATGCCGGCCCATCACAAATGTGCTCCTTGATGATCTTCTCAAAGAGTTTCCCCAGGATTGAGGTGAGACTGATTCTCTCTTCCAAATAGATTTCATCACACCTTCAGCTCTCCTGTGAAATATGCATCTCCTATGCCTGATGAAGGGTGTGTGTGTCCAAAAGCTTGCAAATAAATAAAATAATTTGTTTGCAATTTTTGAGTTGGTCTAATAAAAGATATCACCACTCCCACAAGTTTTGATTCCTCTGTGTTTTTATGATATTTTGTGCATTTTAGAAAATTGAATATAAATACCATGGAACAAACACATTGTGATGACTGATAAGCACCTACATGTTTAAATAAAGCTTGTTTTCTGTGTTTTTTCCCTGTTTGAGGAAGCATTGAGATACAAAGACTTTTATTAAATATAATTCTGAATTAGTCACAAGTGCTTTACACATTTGTTGTGACACTGATTTCTATACAGTAATTTCATCTTTTGCTACAAAGTAAATATTTAACAACAAAAGAGGAAATTAACACAACATGTCACAAACATTATGAAAATGGATTGAGTCCAAGTCAAATGTTTTGCATACTATTTAATGCAAAACCCAGCTTTTTTGTGTATTGTATCTGGGCTGCATAATGATAAATGTAATTTTTAGGCCATCTGCATCATTCTAATACTTTTCTAGGCCAGAAAAATATATACTACTTATTTCCAATAACAACTTTACAGTTAATACATATAAAGGGGACATGCTTTGCCATTAATGGTAGATGAAAACAGATGTTCTCAAGTGATCTTCACAGTTGCCTCAGTTAACTCTGTTGAATTTCACTTTTAGGAAAGCAATGAACAGATGCACATTTCACAATAAATTGACCACTAGAATTGCAAACATGAACTGTCCTCTTACCTTTCTCCACAGTCATTTTAGACAAACACAGTTAACTACAGGGGGATAATTTTCCAAATGAAAATTTGTACATAGCTGGCTATGAATCATTCGCAGTGAATATTTAATTTAGATTCTTTCCAAATGTTCTCAGTTCATTATTTTTGCACACATTTGTAAAAAATTTATTTGGCTTGCTGTTGCTAAAATTTAATTTTTTTTCCTAGCTTGTTATTTCAAATTGACACTGTGTTGTTTAGATGACAGTAGACTCATATTTTGTTCTGTTTTTATTTTCCTTTGATTGGATTAACTTAATAGCTATCATACAGTTTTTTGGTTTTGGGGTAATGAATGTCAATTGCATATATGTTTGTGGCAAGAAAACACAAACACAGAGACAGATTTAGTATACAAAGTTTAGAAAGAATATACATTGCATAAATAGAGTACTTGCCAGTTCTAGCAAACTGTTGCCATATATTCCAATTTATATATTCTAGATTATATATACACTTGTAGGGGCATAGATACAGGGCACAATTTCAAGCAAACTAACAATGTTTGATTTAATACTGTTTGCTGTCTGAAGCAAGATCTACTGTTTTCAGATATATCTATGTTGTATGTCCTATTTCCCAAACTAGAAGTAGTTTAATCATCTTAGCATGGCACCATGTGTACAAAATAAGTACTTGAGTTATGTCCTTGGCACCTGACTATGAGAAATATTTATACAGGTGTAATGTACATTAGTTTATGCAGCAATGTAAATAATGTCAGGATCCAGAGCAGGCCTGCTCTGAGTTGCTGTCAAAGTTAGTATGGTAGTAGCATGTCACAACAAGGGGGCAGGGAAACAGGAGATAGTGTATTGTGGCACAGACAGCTATGCCAGCGTAACTTCAAACAGAATATATATGTCAGTGTGACTTATTCCAATATGTTTTTACTTATGCTTTTTCCCCTTAGGGAAATTTTACCTTGTAATTGTAAGTTAGACATAATAGTAGTTATGTATAGAGTGTCTCTTCCTTTCTTATGCCCACGTAAAAGTGGCTTACACTGGTGTAAACTTGCCTAATGTCTTGTGCATTACTTATGGACTGTATCTTAAATCCACAAAAGGACTTGATTGCCTAATTTCCCACTCAGTCCATTTAGGCAAGGGACAGAAGTTACATATAAACCAGTATAATTGTTCAGAAACCAGTTCAAGTCTGTAACACAATGAAAATTCAGTTAACATAAACCACTTTCAAAATGGCTGAAAAAAGGTTTAAGATAAACCTGGATGAATGTAGTTTCAGACTTAACTGATTTTAGGTTTATTGAATTTCTGTCCCAGATCCCCTCCAAATTCAAGTTAATTCACATTCCCCCAGCATCCCAACATGCCTTGTACCTCCTTTGCAAACACCCCTTTGCAGGGTGGGCAGGCTAGCCTTGGCCAAAGTTGTCTCCTCCAGCTGAGCAGAGAGGCTTGCTTTAGTGCCCCCTGGCTTCTGGTCTGGGCCACTGAACTTCATTTGTTTATTGGTTCATTCTACACAGTTTAGACTAACCTGTGAAGATTGAATCAATTCAGCCTCAGGATTTTGACTGTCTGTACATAGCCTTAAGAACTCTAAGACCAACAGTGAAATCCAAAAATCTTTTGATTAATGTTATAACTACCTGAAAATGTAAAAGTATCTGAAGTTCTGTAGGTACCTAAGGTGCTGTTACTCTACATGCCCAGAACTGACACCAATTTTCAGGGCTGAGCTTCTCAGCACTTACATGACATCAAAGTCTGTTTGTTATTTCCAAATTATACATTGCTACTCCTAAGTTACTATTTTCCTCCCATCAGTTTGCAGTCACACAGAAAAAAGGCAGGAATTGTTTATTTCTGTCAAGTTTATTTTTCTCCAAATAAGTAGCTGCTGCCCTACCAAAACTCACCCTTTGTTTACTATATAATTTTCTGAATTTAAGTAACTTGAAGAAATTTGATGGAATTTCATGTTTGTTATGAGTGTAAAGAGTGAGTAAGAGAAACCAATTTAACATGGTATGTCACATGTTTAATGTATATATTTGAGTCTGGAGAAGTTTTCAATAAAGCTTTTTCAAACATAGTTCTAAGTTTTGTTTCTTTTGCTGTAGAAATATCAAAACAGATACACATTAGGCCTCTGATATTTTTTTGCAAGACTACCATATGTAGTTAGAAGTGTAACATTGGGAATTTATGCATGTGCTCTGGGAGTGGTGGGGAGATTAATTAAAACTCCCGGAGCTTCACGTGTACCAGTGCCTCTGCACTGACAAATGTGGGTGGGGGCACTTAAAATCTCATTAAACAGGTTTTAGTTAAACTACCTCCACCACCATTTTTCAGCATGGGGATACTGATACATGTGATGCTGGAGTCTGCTAGAGTGTAGTAATTACCACATTCCCACAGGCTCAATTAATCAAGTCAGGTCTGACATGCTATAATTACAGTGCATTGGAGCAGCCTTTCTGCACATGTATAGGCACCCATTTTTTTTATTTAATCAGGCACAACCGTTTATAAACTTCTCTTCAATTCCAGGCATCCAATCAAACCCAAAGTTCCCTATTTAGCTATTCCTGATTCTTTTGGAAATGTCAACATCTCTCTCTGTTTTGCAGGAGCAAAGGAAATAGAGGGAGAGAGGTTGTTTGGTTGTTTGTTTGGTTTGGTTTTTTTTGCATGGCAAGTGTTATCTCTGATTAAGATTTAAAAAAACCCAAACATTGTAGCCATGAAGCAACAAAGGAGGATCCATTTAGCTATTATCTTTATCTCTCAAAATGAAGGAGATCTGCTAGCAGAATTCTAACTATGGGAAACCCTCTTTTGGCACTGTTCCATAAAAGGATAGCAAAAGTGTTCTCTTCTTCCGAGAGAAGTATACCTATTTTTCCACAAAAGCCAAGATACATAGGTAAAATAGAGGTGTGGAAGAACCTGAAAGATGGATAAAGGTGATAAAATTATAGATTCATAGATGTTAGGGTCAGAAGGAACCTCAATAGATCATCGAGTCCGACCCCCTGCATATGCAGGAAAGTGTGCTGGGTTCACATGACCCCAGCCAGATGCCTATCTAACCTCCGCTGGAAGACCCCCAGGGTAGGGGAGAGCACCACCTCCCTTGG
>NW_005842927.1:454158-475692 GCF_000455745.1 Alligator sinensis
GTCCAATCTAAATCTGCTCTCTGCTAGCTTGTGGCCATTATTTCTTGTAACCCCTGGGGGCGCCTTGGTGAATAAATACTCACCAATTCCCTTCTGTGCCCCCATGATGAACTTATAGGCAGCCACAAGGTCGCCTCTCAACCTTCTCTTGCGGAGGCTGAAAAGGTCCAGTTTCTCTAGTCTCTCTTCGTAGGGCTTAATTAAATTATTTATAAATTTTATATATATAATTAATTAAACCCCAGGCCACAATAGGATCATGAGAGACAAGAGAGTTCTTGTAAATTAGCTGGCTGCCTTTTTTCTTTTTTCTTTTCTTTTCTTTTTCTTTTCTTTTCTTTTTCTTTTCTATGCCTATGAATACTGAACCTGGACAGCTTCCCTCTCCTCCTTTCCCCTCCATCCCTATCCTGTTGCCCTTCCAATAAGAACTGCTTAGCATTAAACTGAATAATTTGGAAGTTTAATGCCCTTCTACATCAGGTTGACATTTACCTTAGGTAAGTTTCTCCATTGTATTTTAACTTAGTGTGTATAAGCAGAACAAAAGATTAGAGATGCTGTCTTCAGTTTTGGTTCTGTAATAATTAGTCTTAAGAATATGTGTTTTAACAGTTTTAAGAAAAGCTATAGTACTCAGTAATTAAAAACAAAACAGAACAAAAAATGTGTCTGTACATTGTGTTTATTCCTATCAGGTTGCTTTGTCAATTGTTTTTTTTAGAATTAACTAGTACAAGTCTGCAGCTATCATTATTTTGCACCAAGGAGGTAGTCACATATGAATTACCGTGATTAGCTAAAATAATTTTACCTGGAAAAAAGACCCTTGGATACAGAATAAAATGGATTTTCTTTTTTATTATCATTACCAGATTGCTCTGAAATCTCAGAGTTGTGATCCTGTCAAATATCAGAGGCTTAGAAGGGATGGCAAACATGAAAGTGCTGAAGGGAGTAATATTCATGACTTGGGTCCAGACTCAGCAAATCATTTAAAACAATTGGGTTGAAGCCAGCATTTAAAATTCTTTGCTGACCTATAGCTTCAGTGGGTAGCACTATTGGCTTATTTTTCACACAGACATAATTACCTGGCAAGGTCAATTTGTACCTTATAGACTTACCAAAGTAAGTAGGTAGGTAGGTAGATCTATTTCAGTTTAGTTTTTCATTCAGATGGGACAAATTCAAGTTTCTAATACCTTGAGGCTGATCTTCTGCTAATTAAAATTGACATAACCTCATTTTGGACAATGTAATCAGGCTAACTTTCTGCCTGCTTTGATTAATAAAATTCTCATAGAATGTTTAAGAGTATCTCAATTTCGGATTCTGTTCAAATTTCATAGTGGGTAAAAACATTTTGTCATCCCTTATTTCACGGTGTAAAATTGGACAGAATGTAATTCCTTACTTAATATTTTCTTATTTTCAATACTATGTTCACTCAAAGCCAAGATGAGGTTTCCCCCCACATTTAACATGCAGGGGAGGGGAAGCCCCTTGTCTTGGATTTGAGTACAAGTTTGTGAGGGGGTGGGTGGCTTGTGTGACTCTGACTAGACAGGGTTGGAGCCACAGCTGCTGCCCATTCCTCCATGGCCCCCCATCTCCCATTTCCTTTCCATGCTGCCTATGTCTCCCCCAATGCCTCCTCCCACATGCTGCTGCTACCATTTACCCTCTGGGTCCTGTAAAGCTCTGGCCCTATTCCAGCCCAGGGCATTGAGCATACGGTTGCTCTGGTCCAAACCTGGCCCAATAGCATCAGTGGCAGTGGCAGCAGCTCTGCCATGGGCTCCAGTTCTGTGGCCAGAGCTGCCACTTCTGTAACAGCTGTTACTGACCTAGGCTGGGCCCAGAGCAATCACATGCTTCATGCTCTGGGCTGCAGTGGCACCAAAGCCCTGGTGGAGACAGAGCTGGAAGGTAAGTAGTGGAGGGTGGGGAGAGGCAACAGGGGAACAAGTGGTGGGGTGTACCGGCTGCAGAAGTCATGCAGCATGGGGAAAGGCAGCAGGGGGTACAAGAGGTAGGGTCAGGCTGCTTGATTACACTACCTATCCCCATATTGCCCACCCAACTGTCCCTCTATTTCCTGCCCCATCATCTACTTCCTCCATCTACCCTACTGCTTTCCATGCTGCAGGGGTGGGGGAGGGGGACAAATTTAAGATGACCCTTCAATAATTAGATTCCACATAGGGAAAATCATAACAAATTTATATACTTTCTGTGTCTGTAGTCTAATTATTGGAGGGTCATCTTTTTAAATTCATACTCATCTTGGATTCAGGTAAACATAGTACGTGTTCAAAAGTGTTTAATCAAAATGAAGCATTTTTGACACAGTTAAATTCATTTGTTGTACATTTCTTATTAAGTCAGTGTCTTGCGAGTAGAGCTGGAAAAGTCACAGCAAACATTTTTACAAACACGTGGTACCCTTTGTCACCAGAAAATGTATGAATTTTGTGAGGCATATAATATTTAATGGTTTCTAAACGTCTTTAGGTTGCTGAAGTAAAAAGATCCAAGCAAGCAATTAATGCATTTAATACATATATCATGAACATATTTATTCATATGTTTTTATTATTTTACCTATTTCTTATCTAATCGATGAAACTACCTCAAAGGATTCATTGTGAGGATTAATTAGCTAATATTATGGAGCTTTAAAGATGCAGACTCCTGTTTTGAAAATAAGTATTATTAATAGCTGCTAGTGGATGATTGTGTGGTAACGTGTTTATTCTTCTGAATAATTTGGACAATACATCTTACAATGTTTGTTTGCCTTGGTTAAAAAAAATATGTTCTTATCTATTAATGACCAGAAACAAATTAACAAATTTAGAAGTCAGGAGAAATAGCTTTTTGGAACTTCTAGAAAGTATTTCGAGTGACTCAGAGGATAAAATGTTATCTTTCTTGGGCACAGAGCTTTCCTTAAAGGTTTGATTAAAAATATTACTTTTTTCCATAATAAAGCCTATAATTATTAGGGTGTTTTATTTTAAGATGCTTGTGTATGTGAAATGTAAAGTGTTATGTTAAAATTATTTTTTTGTGAATGGTTATTATTTACATGGAACCCATGCTCTCTTATTATAGTTTTTTAATAAAATAAATTAAAATAAAATTATGTTGTAAGGCATCCAGACAAACTCACTAGCTCTTCATTAGATCAGAGTAAAATAGAAAATTAGTAGTAAGCTTCTTCCAAAATAGTTTCCATTTTTTATTGTTACACATATTATTTTCTGTAAAACAGTTTTTGGAATGGGCCGCCTTACTACTTTCATTTGTTCATCTTTTATTTTAATAAACTCAGCATATACACATTAACCTATCTTAAGAAGAAGCTTAAAATATGGTTCCTCATTTTAGCTAACATAAAATAGATCAAAATAGAAGGCATTTAGTGTATTGACTTAATACTGAAATTTTGCTAGAGTGCTTTCCAAGTCAGTAATTGCAACCTCTTTGTAAAATATATGGCGTTGTATTGATCCAGGGCCTGTCACTCACATCTATTCAGCTATATGAACTGATTGACAGTAACAATGAAATTTGCAGCAGGTAGAAAGCATGAGAAAATTTGTGGTTACCTTCTGGTTTCACGCTTCTTATTTACTAATTTGGCTGTGTGCAGTTCTGCAGTCTCTTGGGATAGCAAAGAGAATTGCCATTGAAAAGTGGTTTGTTGAACATCCATGTTTATTTAGTAAGAGAGCTCTGTTAGAGTAAAGTGTTGTTAAATTACTTAGTTTTAACATATGCACTTGAGATGACAGCTCTGACACTTCTGTTTAACATTTGAAATGTAATACTACTGCAGAAAAAGTACACGTAGAAATACATATTTTAAGGACCACATATGAAATAGGACATAGTAATTAATTGGAATAAGCAAAAATATTAAAGATAATTGCTTTATCTCTTAAAAAGCAAATGTTTTTTTTTTCTGTCTACAAAACAACTGTGACTTTTGAGTAACTCACTGAATATTTACATAATATGTTAGTTTAATTTATCATTTTCCCATTAATCTTTGAATTGCTACATTATTTAATTACATGGTAAAATTGAAATATTATATTTAAAGAAACTCTTGCCCAATGTGGTTGTGTTGCATGTAGCAGAAAAAGGCTTTTTAATAGTGTCTGGATATGGAGAAACTTAGTCAAATTATTTAAGACCCTTTTGAAGCATACACAGACTGACTTTTTCCTGGTTTTTTTTATGTAATACCCCATGGCTAGGACTCAATTAAAATTATTTTGACTTCTAATGGTAGGTAAAGGTAAACTTTTCAGAGCCATCCAAATTTTTTTTTGTGGGGGTTTATAATGGAATCCAGCCCTTATAGATTAGTGCACATCCTTTTGTGAAACTTTCCCCACCCCAATTTTAAGTAAATTTATCCTACCACTATCAAATCAATATTGAAAGAAAAAGAATTAATACTTTTAAATACTCTTTAAAGTGCATCAAATTGAATACTGGTACCAAAAATGATATTAGAAAGTATGGGAGAAGTCTTAGGACTTCTCCCATAGATCCTTTAGCATCTATAGGTGTGTATAGAAGTTGCTTTTTCACCTTTTTAAAATGCTTTATTGCCATGACTTAACAAAACTGTGTGTCTTTATATTACTTTAAAAATGGGTACTGCACTTTACATTAACCCTTGTTTAAATGAGGTATTACATTTGTATTTTAGAGCACTTTAGCAACCTATAATGCTTTAGGCCGTGTGTAGATGAAATGAGGCATGTGTGCATGACACTTTAGAGCGGGCTAAATGCTTTTGCACCATTTTAATGGTTTGCATGCTTCAGTGGCATATTGTGCATTAATTCCAGATGCTGTAGAAAATTTGGCAGCATAATACACCTTAAATGACTCAAAGGAGTTTTAGTTTGCTGCCCTACAGCCGTGGAGTGAAGCACTGGGCTTCATGAAGCTTCATGGCTCTGCAGGAAGCGCTGCAGGCAGCCTGACAACAGCCTGAGAAAGCAGCTCAGCCCAAGGAAAGTGGCGAGCCTGATCTCCCCACCACCTCCCGCCCCTGGAGCCTGCCTGCCTGCCTGAGCTGCATGGGGACCCAGTGCTTCCCTCTGCGGCTGCGGTGCCCCCTGGGACTGCCCAAGCTGAGTGCCTGTGGGCGGGTGCCACCAGGGGAGGAGTGCAAGCTGCCATTGAGGGAAACACCAGCCCCCCTCCCCCTGGAGCCCAGGGAACACTCCACCCACCAGCAGCTTGCCCTCCCCTCCCTGCTGGAGAGGCAGGTAAGTCAGTGGGGTGTGTGCATGACACGGGGGTTTAATCAGCCCTAAATTGAAGCGGTGTTTTTTAAAACTCACCACTTCAGTTTTGGATCATTGTTTCATCTACACACACCCTTAAATAATTTGTTTATGCTGGTCAGATTTCTGACCAGTGAAGAAGCCATGGGAGGCTGTGGAGCACCCCCTGCCTCCTAGCCTGGAAAGTGCAGGGAAGACTCAGAGTCCCCTCCTCTCCCCCCAAACACTGCCCTTCTGTCATGCTTAAGAACGCTGTAACTTTATAGTGCTATAAAAGTAATTCTAAAATACAGTGCTGTAAAATGATCACAGAGCAGTTCTGTACACACATTATAGCACCACTCCAGGATTTCACTGTGTGTTGCAAAAGATGGGGAGAAGTTATCAAATGTAATAATATTGTATTTTCTTACAGAGGCTGGCATGAGGAAAAATAAAGGATAATTCTGTGCAAATGGAGGATTCTGTAGATAACTAATTCATGTGTATATTTACCTGAGCTTTTTGTGGTAAGATAGTCTTTCTCAGGGGATGTGACCCCATGAGCTCTCTGCTGACACTTGTTCTGAAACCCACCCAAATGATGGTATACAGTCCTGTGGAAGCCTCCAGTCTGCAAACCCTACTACTTGGACTTTTTACAAGTCCTTTCTCATTAATTGTGCGTGCAGGTATTTCATGCTGCTGTTAGTGAATACATCATGTGTTAGGCATATGTTTTAACATTTATCTCTAGGCATAAAAGATGTGATACATTTATAGTGACCTCTAGTTCACTATTCATGCAAAGAAAGAATATTATTATATGAAACTTCTTTTGCCCTTGAGGTCATAAAACATACCTTTCAGAAACATCTTACAAGTAAAGTAGTAATTATAAAAATGTGTAACAAACACAAAATGATTGAAATAACCTTTATGGGCTTGTTAACATTTTATTTTGTGTTTTCCTTCTGCCAGAAGATAATGCTAGTAATAATTAGAGGCTATTTGCAGCAATACTTATACAGTAGACATCAGTTTTCAGTCTATTGCAATAACGGGAAGTAGCATATGAAGTACCTTGAGATTGGAAAGCAAGGTGTCAGGACTCGTGTATCATATTCCCAGCTCTACCCTGACTTGCTGTATGCCTGAATAGGCCATAACTTCCCTGTGCCTACCTTTACCTTGCAATAATATGGGGTATGTATGGACATTTGTGGAGGCTAGATCGAGGTAAAAATAGCCACCTGCTCTAAGGTAATCGGGGGTGGGGGGGGGCTTGTGGGCATTGCATAGGCAGACAGGCTCGGGGGGGGAATTGCAGGTCAGGTCTGGTCTTCAAGGTCTTCAAGGGAAAGTTGAATCAGGGGGGCCTAGTGTTGTCCACAGGGGGATCAGGGCGTGGGGCAAGCAGGATGTGCTGGAGGGTTGAGGGGATCAGGTGGGCTAGCAGCATCCATAGGAGGGCTGGTAGGATCCATTGGCAAATGGGGGGCAAGTGGGATCTGTTGGGGGGGGATCAGGTGGATGGGGGAGCAAGTGGGGTCTGCAGGGGCTGGTGGGGTGTGGAAAGGTTTGAGGGAATCAAGGAGGCTCCCAGGGGGCTTGAAGGTTCTTTCACCCCCTCCCCCTCCCCAGGAACAGTAACTATTTTTGGCCTCCCAGTCCCCCTGTAACATGTCAGGGTCCCAGGGACAGCCATGACACCCCCTGATGGCTCTGTGACCATGCTCTGCTCCACTCCTTGAGCGTCTTCCCTTCTTTCCTGCCATGCCTTGATGGAAAAATAATAATAGCAGGGTGGCTGCCCATGGGCCTTTGCATGGCCCCAGTTCAATTGGACCCCCACTGGGGTCCCCAGGATCCATATGGGCCTCTCTAACTGACTGCACCCTGCTGGATGTGTAAAGCCTTAGGAATTAATTCCATAGTTCCAATCCTCCTCTACACTAAACCTCAAGCCTTGTAGGTGTTATTGTTATAATGTTCTCCTGTTGGGGCTTTGGCTTTCTCCCTTTCACTCTTGGCTAGCCCTTCTAGCCTAGGTTCACAGGGGAAAATCAGACTTGGCTTTGGGGTGCTGGGTCTGATTTTCCCCCGGCGGGGCTCAAGGCAATCGCATACCACTCAAGCACTAATGGGACCTCTGTATACCATCCCTACAGTCCCAACCCAAACCACTGGTGTAAATACAACATAAACATAACCTCCCAGGCTGTAATGTAACATAAAGGGAAACAGCCTTCTGCCCCCTTAAGAGGGATAACCTTCCCTCGCTTCTCAGCTAGCATACCACCCAGCCTGGGCTCCTTGTGAGGTCCTGGAGCCTCACAGTTCTCACAGGCAGAAAACCAATTGGCCTAGCATTCCCAGGTAGCTCTCCTGAGCAGGAGCTCCTTCCCCTACAGCTACTAGGGAAAGACTAACATCCTTCGCCTTATCTGCTCCCAGGGCTCTGCCCCCTTCCAGTCAGCAGAGTGCATGGGCTGCCTGCAGTACCTACTAATTGCCTCATTTACCGTGTTGCCCCAGCAACCTGCAGCTGCTGTGTCCTGCCTAACCTACAGAGCTCCCTGGTTAGGCTGCTTTTATCTTGAGGGAACAGGGAGCCCCAGGCTCTCTGTTACACCCCACCCCCACCATCACCAGAAAAATACAGGCAGCTCCTGCTTAGCGCTCTTAATTGGTTCCTGGAAAACCAAGCATTAAGCAAAATAAGCGTCAAGTGAAACCAAAAGTATTTGATGATTTAAGATGGCAACTGCAAGTGTTTTTAATGACACAAGATGGCAACTGTGAGTGTTATCATGAAACTCACTGAACACCAAGTGAAATCAGGCATCAATTTAAAATGAGCGTTATAGCAAAATAGCAGTAAGTAAAACAGCATTAAGTGGGGGTTGCCTGTATCCCCCTCTGTGGCAAACCTGCCCCCCCCCCCGTGCCTTCACCCCCGCCTTCCTCAGCATCTGGCACAGGTGAACGCCAGTAAAACCAGCACCAGGAACTGTATGGGGGGGTGGGGGGTTAGTGGGCTGGGGGATAGCTAGTCCTCGGAGCAGGGTTGTCCATCTGGGGGTAGAGGAAGGGGCTGAGGGGTTAAAAATAGCCTGATACCAGGGTGGTAGGGAGGGAAAGCACAACTCTGGGGCTGGGGCCAGCATCTTTGAACTGTACAGAAGGTAAATAAGATAGGTCTCACTGGCTTCCACCTAAGTTAGACTACCTCCAAGATGCACTTAACATAGATCAGGTCCATTTTTAGACTGATCTAACTGTCCTAACTTCTATACAGTTCACACTTGGAACAACCTAACTGGGAATCTAAATGTAAGGTCCACAGCTGGGCAAACTAAGTTAGATAGGGTGGCCATTTTTAATGCAATCTAACCTCTTCCAAACACCTGTATATACCCACAGTTTATAATACTGACTTACCACATGGGCTCATTATGCAGCTCAGTAAATATTTGTTAAATATGGATACTTGAACAGAAAATGCTACAAAATATATATATTTGAAACCTGACACTCTAGATGGATTAAAAACTCTAGACATAAAAGTTATATTAGTTAAGATGGGCATAATTCATTAGCCAAAGGAAAACTCAAAGCAATTCTTGTGCACTATGTATGGGATATAGTTTTGTCATTAGCTGCAAAAAAAAAAGCCTGTCTTCTATTGCAACTGTCACTTACACAACATAAACCAGGGTTGTGACCCAGGAACTAATTAACCACTATAAATAAACATGTCACCACACAATGTTGAGGATGCAATTGACTTTCACCTGCTGGGGACAAAGACTTGAGGTCAGAAACCTGGCCCAGTTCCAACCACACATGCTGCTGACATTCTCATTCCTAGCCTCTACTTTCCTGTCTAAGTTACTTTTTTCTTATATTATTAAATCATTTCTACTCTCATTTGCTATCATTCTGCTCATTAATAAAAGTGAACAGCTTGCTGACAGATGAGTTGATTTCTATTTTGTTTCCAATTTTTAATAGTATGTTATTGCTCGCGCTCTCTCTTTCTTTTGGCACCCAGAATGATTGTTTAGAGAAACTACTTCAGGAAACATAACTGCCTCAAGTTTTTTTGTGCTCATTTGATAGACTTGTCATTTGGGTTATTGAATATCTCTCTCTGTTGCTTGGTATTCTAATAATGTAGGATATGGCTATATCATGTCCTTAACATATCCCAGAAGTGATTCTCCTGAGAACACCCTACTTACCTGTTCCATTCACGCATACCAGAACTCTAAATGCATCAGTGAAGCGGCTCCAGGGGTGCTCCCCATGGCTTTCGCTGTTTTATATTCACAATCAATTGGGACCTTCACATGAAATTTCAAATTCAGAAAACTGTATTTCATAAATTAATGTCAGGGGGACAAGGGTTGGTGTGGAATACAATTAGACCCCACAAAAAAGAGTTGTTGAAAATTTGCAAGAAAATAATTTTTGATAATCTTATTCACCTGCTTTATTCTGCCTTAGTGTCTTGTCAGGTACAGGTACATAGGAAAAACCAGAAATAAATCAAGAATGAAATAGATTTTAGGGACCTACAAGTGCCTGTGAGGAGCTAAAATTTAAAATTAAATTTAAATTTAAATATCAGTACAAAGTCAGCCCAGCAGATGTGGATGAATGGCATCTTATAGAGCAGGGAAGCAAGTTCTTTATATACTTTAATCCATGACAATGAAAACAAATCTAGACATTTTCAAAAGCAGTATGTTTTCTAACAGAACTAAAGGATTATGGGGGTTCTGTCTTTTGAGTTTCTTTGAATGGAGTTGTCAAGATTCAAATCAATGTTGTGTATTTGTACTGGAGTCTGTTGGCAGAACATGTGGCTCCCTAATTTTTTTTTTAATATGTTCTTTTTTCCCTTTTTATCCTGTTTTGAAAACACCACAGGTTTTCAAAATCTGTCCAGCATTGCTTACTTTTTCCTATTTCTGAGACCATCATTAAGAAATCATGAGCTCTTGTGTTACGTCTTTACCAAGTTTGGTTTAAAAAAAAATTCTGAATGAAGTATCATACGTGATATTTTCTGATTTTAGCTAGTGTGCCTATCACTGTGATTCAGAAATAAAAAAGAAAGGACCCAGGGTTAAACTCTGTGAAGTCTGTGGAAAAATGTTTTAGGACCAGGATTTCATCCATATTTTCTATTTTGAAGGCAGAGGCAATACGTTTTTTTTCAAGAGAAGCTGCTCCCCAGAGAGATCTGCCAGGTTTGGTTGTTTTAGTCTGGGCTACTGTGAGAACATAAATTGCTCTGAAAACCTTTAAGTAGCCTGATTACTGCAACTCTTAGTTATACCTAGTATCTAAGTCCACGAAATAGGATAATTTAGGCAAATTTCCAGCTGTGTCCACATCTGGAATCACTTCAATGAGTTCATGGGCCAGGCAGGATTAAAGGAGAGAAAAGTATGTAGTGTCCTTTTCTCTCTTTTGTGCCCCATATAAGCACAGTTATTGATCCTTATTACCGGATGGGACAGGATTCTTTCCTCCATATGCCTTGAAGGCACATATCATCCCACAAGGCATGGGCAGAAGCAGAAAGGAGTCAGGACTTGGTCTTGGCTTCACTTGACAGTAGCTGTAACATACCGCTAGCACTTCTAGAACCACATAACCAACCCTGGTGTGAGTTAGTAACAGAAGAGAAGTGGCATGTGTCTTCCTGAGCAAGTCTGTTGTTAAGCCACAGAAAGATACAGTTCACTGCAAATGTAGAGGATTTTAGCCATAAAATAACATAAAAAATGAATTTCAATAAAAATGTAAGCACACAGAAACTAAATGAAAAAAAGTGTTTAAGTCCTAGGAAAAGAAGAGGGGAAAAACAGCAGTGAGGAGACATGGATTTTTGTTGAATGCCCTGTGCCCTTGTACATGTGCAGGTAACAGGACATTGCAACCTTAAAAAAAAAAATAAAAAAATAGTTGCATCTAAAAGGGGTGTAATAGTCAACAGTTTTGGCAGCTGTTTCTAAGATTGTATGGCATTAGGTGTTTCATAGTCATAATGTGGAGCTGAACTAACTGGAGTTCAGGGGTAATAGGTAAAAATTCTGACAGCTGAAGACAGTCTTATGTTCGCAATGTTTGGTTAAAATAGGATGCGTTTCTTGTGAGGGCTGTTTCCATACTTTGGATACAAGCTGAAGATTCATATCCTTTTTTTGAAAACTGAGGAATGTGTGAGATATCACTTGGGGAATGTAGCTGCTGTGTCTGTGTGGATCTGCTCTACATGAATTTGGATATACAGGCCACATCTACATGTGTTGCTATGGCAATGTTGTTACTGCGCCATCTTTCAGTACTTCCTTTTGGAAGTACTGAAAGACGGCACAGTAACAGCCAGTACTGCACTATGTGCACCACAGAGTTATTTTTAGCACTGTGCACACCACATGGTTATTTTTAGTCATGTGTAGATGCACCCACAATGTCACATCTGCAAAAAATTTACCTCTCCACACCTATGACATAAAGCTTCAAGAACTGTAAACTGGTGACCTGGAAGGAAAACCCATGTAAGAGACCTTTGTGTACTGTATCCAAGGTTCAGGAGAAAATATTCTTTAAAAAAATCTTATCGAGTACTCTATGGGAATCGGGGAGACTTGGAATACATGCAGTCATCTTGTGTGGACAAATCTTCAAAGTAAGTCCTATGCCTTGAACAGAGAGGAGTCCTTAATCAACAAAAGGTACCTCATGGTCCATGAGAAAAGATACAGAGTATTGACAGTTGCAGAATATGTATTATACACCTAGAAAATTTAAGTATGGGAGTGCACAGCTAAGGAAAGAAAATGACCTTAACTATGTCTGGAGAGATGCCAACAGCTAATCTTCCTTTCTTTGTTCTTGTCTTACTTATTGTCTTATCTTCAAAACCCTTGTTCATGTGATTAATGTTTTGCTGAAGCAAGGGAAGTAGCCAAAGCAATCTCTGAACCATTAGCAATTATCTTTGAGGACTCATGAAGAATGGGTGAGGTCCCAAAGGACCCAGACGGGCAAGTCTTAAAAGATTATCTTTTAAGACCCATATCTTTAAAATGGGTTGGAAAAAAGAGGTATATACAGAATTACCAGAGTGGTCAGCCTACTTTCAATGCCCATAAATATACTAGAACAAGTTGTTAATCATTTCTGTAAGCACCAAAAGATTATAAAGTGTTAAGAAACAGTCAACATGCATTTGTGAATAAAAAGTCATCTTAACCAATCTACTGTCCTCTGACAGTGTACCTAGTCTAGTGGATAAAGGGAAAGCAGTAGATGTGATAAATCCTGATTTAATAAGATTTTCAACACTGTCATACATGACACTATACTAAGACAATTAGGTCCCTGGCATACATTGCATTTTTCTAATGGTTAACGTGTTAACGTAATGATAAACTCCCACATTCTATGCTTTCAGCCTATTTGTGGTGTGATATGGCAACCACCACTACATTTAGTGGTTTGTATCTTGCTTTAAACTAAACATGTGACATGTGTCCTGCACCTGAGGCTGTCCCTGCTTGATCCCAATGATCAGGTGATCATCAGGATCAGGTAGAGGACAGCCCTGGGGTCTGGGTCACAGTGGCTCAGCCAGTGGGGAAGCCCCAGGTCTTGAACTGAGACCTGGTACTGCTCCCTTCCAGATGTTTATGATCAGCCCCTAGGTTTGGGGCACAGCCACTCCATGCCCAGTTACCTGCCTGGTCCCAATGATAAGATGATGGAACAGCCCCAAGACCTAATTCAGGCCCAGGAGTCATGCAGTTGAGATCTGAGGAGTTTTATTCCCATTCCCCAAAATCACCCATCATGCCATAGATGGCAGAACTCCAGGGAGTCACCAATGTTGTCAGGGTAGAATCCATCAAATTGTCGCCTGACTTCGTTAGTATTCTTTTGGAGAAAGGTGTTACCAATCACATCAGACTCCCTCAGTTCAGATGGCTTATCCACATGCTGTCAGGACACCAATAACAAGTAACTGTATAATGTTATACCCCTAATGACCTCAATGTTACCATAAAGAGAGCACAGGCTTTGTTCTTACTGACAAAAAGCATTGCCAGGTTTATTATCTACAGATAAACCTACACACTAACATCTATGCCCAGCCAGTGCTAGCTGGGTTATTTGCAGGCATAATATAGGTATGAACATAACTCCTAAGACCAGCACAAAGTAGTAAGGGTTCCCAGGCTCTTTCTTATAGACAACTTCATGTTTATACAACATACACACCCTAGTTCTCACCAATTCCCAACAGATAGGGACACCTGTTTGCCAGGTCACTCTGATCTTCATTTTGGTATTCAGTACTGGTCTTTATGCTCCATATCAGGGATTCCCAACCCCCAGGCCACAACCTGATGCTGAGCTGCAAAGGGTTGGCTGCCGGTCTGCTGGAGGGCTGGCCTGTCCTATCCTGTGGCAGTGGCTGTTGAGGTTTGGTCCCTCTCTTCCGCCCATAGGGTGAAAGTCTTTCTGGTTGTTCCAGCCACGGGGCCCCATGTAGTGCCACCAGAAGTGACCACGGACCGGAAACTGTGGACTGGAAGTGACCAGCACATGGCAGACCAGCATCTAACCCTTTTTTACACTGAATATAAAAAAGGGGTTGGTTGCCGGTCCATGGCCACTTCCAGTCCACCTTTTGTCAGTCCTTGATCTAAAAAGGTTGGGAACCTCTGCTCTATATGTTGGCTAAGGAGGCACCCCCAAGACTAACAAACTACTTTTACAGCACTTCTATTCAAGCCTCTTCCAGTGAGGCCTACTTTGGTTCACGCATTTAACAGGGATGTATACTGTTTGTCTATAGACTGATCGATGTTGTATTAATTCAGAATCTAATAAGGCCTACACATGTCAGGATGTATGATTTGGGGGATCTGAGGAATTTTATGCCTGATCCCAATCATACCATTATATTAACTTCTGCCAGGGTCCTTGGTGAAATGTGGTCTAGATCAGGGAAGCCCAACCTGCAGCATGCATGCTAAAATGGTACAGGCAGTCTGTGTGTGGCATGCAACAGATCAGAGAGGGAGCAGGGGACACAGCACCAGACAGAACAAGGAGCAGAAAGCAGAGCAACAGATCAGGCAGTGCCCTGGTTCAGAGAGCAGAAGGCAGAGCAGCAGATCAGGTAGGGGGTTAAAGTGATACTTGGGGAAGGTTCAAGGCTTACCTTGTAGCATGCTGGCCATAAAGGTTGTTCTTCACTGATCTAGGTAAAATATACTATAAAAGGAGAAAAATGATTAAAAGAATACGGTAGCATGAACGAGCCACAGGGGTGGCTCTGACACCCCCTTGTGGCCTGAGCTTCTGCCCGGCTCAGGCTGTAATGTATCCTTCCCTTGACATTCACCAGTCAGCCTTGTTCTTATTGGATATTGTGTCAGGGAGGATGCCTGTGGGCTTTAGGGTGAACTTGAGTCTGCACAAATCACCACTGGGTCCCTCGTGGACATCTTTAGTCTTGGTTCACTCCTCAAGCTAAATAGGCCTTTTCAGCCTGTCTGTCTCTCTGCAGGACTCCTGTAGCCTTAAAGGCTCATTGCATGGCTCCATCCTCCCTACACCATGCCCCATGCCTCACAAGTGTTCTCTCATTGATATTGATATCTCAGGCCAGCCGTCAGGTGTCTTTGGTCTCTCACTCTCAGCCTTGCTCTGGGCCCCTGAATCTTTCTGGGCTCATGCACTCCCTTCTGGGCCCTATTCTCAGTCCCTCTTGGGCTACCAGTTCCTTAAACAGGCCTTGAGCCTGCCCTCAGCAGTGCTCAAGGCTACACCTAGATTCAACTTAATTAAAAGCATTTGCACCCTCAAGCAGGCACTCAAATCTTCTTAGGGCTTAACAGAAACTAAGGCTACCTGCCTATATAAATAAGCCCCACTCTGCCTCAGGTACCTTTCCCTTGTTCCCAGGTCTTCAGATTTGCTTCCTTCCCTTGTAGATGTGGGCAAAATACAGCCATATGACTGGATCCAGCCTGTGGCTGCCCCTGTGGCACTTGTTATTGCCGCACCCACTTGCACTGGGGCAGCCTGCACCAGGCTTCCACTAGTGCCTGCAGCCCAGCCCAAGCCAGCATGCACAGCTCTTAACACGGCTGCAGCTGGGTGCTGCTTTCCTCCCCCCACTTCCAGCGGTGGCTCCTGCTCCTGATTTTATCCCAGTCACACCCACTGGGAGTGGCATGACATGGCAGGGCGGGGCAGGGGCAGGAGCTGCTGCTGGAGGTGGCAGGTACAGAGCAGCTCCTGTTCAGCTGCAACTGTACCAGAAACAGCCCCACTAGAAGCTGATTCTGCCCCTGCTGCATTGTGCCATTCCACTCCAGGCAGGCAGGCAGCTTCAGCTGAGCAGATCTTGCCCCAGTGCACAGGGCTTGGCTTCAGCTCTTGGACACCTTCTTGGCACGGGCAGAAGCAGGAGCTGCTGCTGGAGGCAGGGGAGCAGAACAGCACCCAGCAGGGCCGAGCTATAGGCGCCAACAGGAGCATGACACAGGCTGTGAGCGGCAGGCAGGGGAGACAGTTCAGAGGAGAATGACAAAGTTGATCAGGTGTTTACAAATCATGTCCCATCTGGAAAAAATGAAGGAATTGGTTTATTGGGCTTTTAATCTGGAAAAGAGAAGAGTGAAGGAGGATATATTTTTTTTCAAATATTTACACGCCCATAAGAATCTGATCATAAGCAATCAGTTCATTTACAATAAGAGAGAGGTGTGATATTGGGGAAAAAACTTTCTAAGTATAAGGAGAGACTGGATCAGATTACCTAGGTGAGGTTGTAGAGTCTCCATCATTTAAGAATAAGTGAGACAAACATGTGACAGGGATCTATTTGTTCTGTCCCTCAGAGCAGGGGGATGCATTACATTATCCCTATATTTTTCTTAATTCAGTGGTTTCCTAGATTGTTAAATGTGTTATTTGGGATCACATATTTTTTCTTAGTATGTTAAGAACTTCACAGATATATAGTAGACATTTGGAAAAACCAATACACTTCCACAGTAAACATTTCATTTCTATTAGTAATTGTGCCTTTGTTAGTGGTTCTCTTCCTCCCCCCACCCCTGCCCCCCACTCCACTTCAATAGTGATAAATTCTTGCTTGCATAATTCCCCTATCTCAGTAGAACCACTAAGACTCTACTCCATTTTGTGGAGTCATTAAACAATTCATATTTTAATGTCATTAACAATTTCATGTCTGGAAAAAAATATACTTGCATAGCTTGTGCAGACAATCTATGTAGTGTAAGTGCCAATGCAATAACTGTGAATCCCTCTCTTTTGACATTACTGCTATAATGCCATAATCTTGGCTTAAAATGTTCACATAGATATACATATGATCTATGTTTGTGAAAATGTCCCAATTTCTCACCTGTACACAAAACAACAAACAGAAAAGCATGGCCTACTACCCTATTGCTAAATCTATTCAAAATTTGTCAAACAACAAACACTATGCAGAAGTGGCTTTCTGTATGAGGAAAACTTGCCTTTTGATTCCATACAAGATTTAATAATTATTATTAATGTTTACAAATGAAACAGTAAGGTAAAGCAAGGGTACATATCTTATCCAGGAGTCAACACAAAGTCATTGGCAAAGAGTAGATTAGAATTCAATAATTCCAATCCCAGCATCAAACCCATGTGTCTTCATTTCTCTCTAAAAGATAAATAGAAAAGAGCTTAGGAAAAGAAAGGAACACTGAAAAGGCTTTTAACTCAATAATACTGGTGGCCTGACAATCTATCACATAACATACAACTCTTTCTCTTTCAATCTCATATTATTTTCCTGAGAGCAAGGACTGCTTAATGTTTGTTATAAAAAAGATGTGTCGAGTGACTTTATAATGCATTTGAATGGATTTGAGAACTTAGTTTGAGAGCAATAGTTTTCATGTCAGACCTGTTAGCTGAAATACACAGCATAAAATTCTCTTGACATTGTCAAAAGACAATAGTTTCTTGATGCTTGTAGAACTGTTTTTCATTGTATGTGCATGTGTGTTTATTGTATGTTGATTATAGTCTGAACTTTTTAGTGGAAGGTAGTTGACTTGTGCGTTGGGAAAAAAAAAATGTCTATCAGCAAATAATGCAGCAACTCTTGCTTCAAGTTCTGCTAATGTGTCAGCGAGCACAATCTTCCCATTAGCCAGCATTCCATTAGTCATCATTTTTGTGAGAAAATGGTGACTGCTTACAACATACAAAATGATTTCCCATTTATAACTAATTTTTTACATTATAGGATGCTGTTTCCAATGAACTCTGAGGCGCTTCTGCAAGCATTTAATTTAGAAAGATTGTTCTATTCATCCAGTTCTGTTTTGTATTTCCACAATGCTGATTATTGATTTCCTCTGACATCCCTAAACCAATGATGGCCAGTGCCATGGAGGATATGACAGGGGATGGAATGCACTAGACATGTATTCTACATTTACTCTCCCTGTAAAACATCTATTGCTTGCCACTGTTGGAGACAGAATGCTGGATAGGTGGACCATTGTCCTGACCCAGAATGTCTTATATTCTAATTCATGAAGCAGGATAAAATATGATAGTTATGTTGTAAATTTGTATCTTTGTCTCAGGACTGAGTTTGCTATTTTTTCATATCTTTTTAAGTTTGTGATTGCTGATTGCTGCTTTGATATTCCTTGTTTTACAGCTATATGGCATTTACCTTTATTGCACATCTCACCCTCCAAATAGGTAAAATCATTTTCTGTTTCTAATGTTTCTCCACCTACCTCATGGTTGCTTTGAAGACATTATTAGCCTTATATTTGTATCTCTCCATTGCTGAAAAAGTCAGCTTGTTTTCTTGTTTCCCCCAGTTCACTGGAATCTTTCTCTTCATTGAGCAATGTATTAAAAAATCACAGCAATATCATTAGGAAAATGGAAGCGATCCAAATGTGTTTTATCATTTGTTTGTGAAATTTATTAGTCACCTTCTTCAGTTTCCTTCTTTATGACCCATTCAGTGACCAATGTGAGAGAGACCCTTACCTCACTCTAACAATCAGTACAAACCATTGCTAATAATGTCAGCACCTCTGACTGCAAATTTATTTTTATTATACAAGTCTTTGATAATTGTAATTTATTTTCCTGGTACACTGCAGTAAGTCACATTTTTTCCTAAACTGTCACTCTGTATCTCCTTCTGGAAAATTATGTAGTTTGTCAAAAAAAGGGGCTCACAATCTGAGTTCTGGACCCTTTCTTGTATACTGTTCCTAAGAACAAAAAAATTGATCTGCATATGATCTCAAGGAGCTTTAACATTCCTCTTCCTCTGTGAGCTAGAAGTCTTATTTGCTTCCTGCACATTTGAAGATGATGTTGCACAGAATTTTCCTATGAATGATTAGTGGGAAGGAAAATATGCCTTATAAGAAAGTACAGGTAGCTCCATCTACTAAATGTATTAAGAAGTTGTTTATGTAATAACTGATTATGTATTTATATTTACTAAATTTGGAAAAGGTATTTGATACCAAAGGTCTGTTTGAATTGAGAAGAGCAAGGAAGAGCTGAACGCAGAAAAATTCAAACTAGATAGGACGCAAAGGTTCAACAATGAAGATAAGTGTTGTAACAGATTAACCAAAGGATATACAATATAACCATATGAATCCAGCATGCTCGGGACCTGCCAGAAATGTGAAAACTCCAAATTTTTTAAACCAGAGTGGTCCCAGAACAGTGGCTGCACACAGAGCGGCGGGGGAGGGGGGGGGGGGGGGGGGGGGGGGGTGTAAACCCTCCCCTTCCATTTCTTGGGGAGTGGCTGCCACTACTCCCTGATGGAGTGTAGTTTTAAAAAGTGCTGGATTTTTTATAATTCTGGATTTTTTATATCTGGATTTATGAGGTTATACTGTAGTAAGTTTTCTATCACTTTAATTAATCAAAGAAAGATTAATGGATACATTTTAATTCAACCACAAGTTGGGCTTCATCTAGGAACTGCTTGGTAAAATTCTAGTGCCTTTGTTGTACAGGCACTAGACGTTAAACTAATTAATCATAATAGTCCCTTCACAATTTGAAATCTATAGCCATGTCCAGATGAGCATGACCATTTGTTTCCCTGGGGACAAGTAGCTGTGACACACCTTGTGCCACTGCTTCTTTTCCCTGGTGAATGCCTATGCAAGCATGCTCTGGTACATGACGGGTTACCTGGGTGGGGTGGGGGAGGCTGCAGTGAAACATTATGTACTTGAGCATATGGACATGCATGCAAGTTGAATGATAAGACGAACCTGCAAGACTGAACCACATGGTGTATATGCTTAGGTTTTTCTGTTTGCATAGGAAATGTTAAGCTAAGGATGTATCTGTCCAGCATTTCCCAGTAAAATGTATAACCAGCTGAAAATGAACATCTTGTGCTTGTGTCAGACAACAGTATACTCATCCACTGCATGATCCAAATATACCATACAATAACATTTACTTATTACCAAATGTAATACCTCTGATACCTGCATAAAGGTAGAAGTTTGGGGTTTTTTTAAGCTTCTTATTAGAAATGTTTGCAGCCAGGGTTAATAAAAAAAAATGCACAATACTTTTTTTTTTTTTTTTTTTTTTACTAGTCACTGTATAATATAAACCTTACTTGGAAATTATATTTTTGTAGTTCCATCATGATATTATTATCAAATTTGAATTGTAAGCATGCTTTTAATACTGCATTTTGTATATTTTGTTGTCCTTAGAGGGCAGGGTAAGTCAGACCTCAAAGAAGATAACAATTAAAAAAGAAAAAGAAAACCTGCATGAATCAAACTCTACAAACAGATGTTTTATGTAAATATTTTTTGACGGGTGAAATGTGATAAGTAGTTGTAAACTCATGTTTTGTGTAGGAAAGCAAGACAGTTGCTCAACTAACTTTTGACACTAAGTTTCCACTGTGAATTAAAAAATGGAAGTATTGTAAGAAGTTCAGCAGAACATTTTAATTACAGGACTTGCAATGGCAGTGAAGATTTCTAAACTAAGCTGTGGTGAAGTCAAAATTATTAAACTTTCATTAATACAGAAACCTGAGATGACAAACATATTTAGAGTTAGATAAATATTACCACAATGACAAACCAAAACACTGGTGGTGGCAGATTGAAATATTCAGCAACCATCTGTCCTTCACCCACAATTTTAGATTGATGTCACTTCCATTATTTGTTCAGTTAAATTCTCTGCAGTGCCTTAAAATGTCAGTGGTCTTATTCTTCAAAATGTTATCTGAGTAATGCATGTTGGTGTAAGGATCCTGTGTATGTCAGCTGAGATTGATTAGGATATGCAGGCAAATGGGAGAGATCTGTGGAGTGGATCTGAATGACAGGCCACAACTCTCTTAAGTTTGTCTTTCCAGTGCTGAATTAAGTTCCCACTCTTCTATTTTAATATACTGGATATTTCACTTGGCTACAGTGGGGGTTACAGGGCTACTGCGACACAACTGACACAACAAATAACTTGGAATGGATCATTCTCAGCCTCTCCCATAGATTCTACTTGTAAAATTTCTCTCTCTGCACCTAGAGAACAGATAGGCAGTAAAGATCATGAAGGGAGGGGAGTCACCTTGGTTTTCAGAGACTGTTGGTCTCCTAATACAGGTCCAAGCAAAATTCGAAACCCTGTTAATCTCTAGGAGCCAATCCTTCTAGCTCTTACCTGCATTGAATGCACCTGTAAGTTAAGCCTTACCAGGTTAATTATATATTTTTAAATACTATTGTTTTCCATTCAACTTTGCCTCCAGGATGCTATGAGAAAGATAAAAAAAAAATAAAACTACACCAACTATACCTACCTTACGTCATATACATTTAACCTGGCAGA
This sequence comes from Alligator sinensis, assembly GCF_000455745.1. NCBI lineage: Eukaryota > Metazoa > Chordata > Crocodylia > Alligatoridae > Alligator > Alligator sinensis. The sequence continues at coordinate 475,431 of NW_005842927.1, forward strand.
AAATCTTCCTTCCCAAAAGAAAGGTGATTGTTCAGATATGCACTATGATGCAATCCACAGCTATTTTCCTGTAAGTAGGTGGATGGAGGAAAGGATGATAAACAGGAGCAAGAAACTTTTGAGATGCTTAAATATTTATAGGATGGTTATATGAGCCCCTTTTCCTCTCTGTTGCAGTTCAATGGAAATAAAGAGGACATGCCAAAAGGGGAGTGGGCATCACCTCTCATAACAGGTTCTCTCATTCTTTTCTTGAGTCTCT
>NW_005842927.1:475702-492398 GCF_000455745.1 Alligator sinensis
CGTACAACTCATCCCACTGATATTGAATGTCTTGCCTCCACTGTATTCAGCACTAAGAGCAATGAGTATATGTTCTAGATAGAGAATTAGTATTGTGAATCACAGAACCATAGAAAAAGCAGGGCTGGAAAGGACCTCAGGGCCATATTCACATGGGAGTGGACATTTGGTTCCCCGAGGACAGCTAGCAGTGGGATACCGTGAGCCACTGCTAATTGTCCCCAGGGAATGCCTGTGCATGCAGCCTCCGGTGCATGGCAAGTTACTCTGGGTAGGGTAGGGGAGGCTGGGGCCAGCACTGGGATGGCCCCAGCAGTCTTACCTGGGGTCCTGAGGGCCTCCTGGGGCTGCAGCAGTGACAATCCTACCACCTGGAACCTGGCCAGCAGCCAGTGTGGCTCCAGCCAGTCAGGCTCCAGTTTTGAGCAGTGTACGCTGCTCATGCATGCACATCTCTGCTTTTTCTTTGTGTGGATTTTTTTGACCCCTGGATATCTAGGGATCAAAACCCCCCCACCTTGTGCTGCTCTCTTGCAGCATGGCGAACATGTGAATGTGCAGAATGTGTGCAGTGTCATTCTGCACAGACGCACTTGTTTGGACACAATCTAGGAGGCCATCTAATAGAGGTCCAACACCAGCTCAAGGTAGGATCATCCCTGTCTATATCAACCTACAGAAATGTTTGTCTGACCCAGTGGTCTTGAAACTTCCTAAAGTCACAGAATACTTTTATACTAGTTCCTCTGCTGTGGGGCCCCTAACCCTATCCTAAGGACTGACATAGCCAGGCAACCTAGCTTACCAGTGGCAGTGCACTACCTCGGCCTGCTCCTCCTTTACCTTGTCTCTTTGTGGAACCTCTGATGACCTATCACAGAACCCCAGGGTTCTGCAGAACAGCATTTGAAAACCACTGGAATAACCTGTTATTAGAAACTCTAGCAACAACCCTTACACACAATTACCATAAACAATTCCCCAAACATCACAAAAGCTCCTTAACAGGTAAAGGCAGGGGACAGAGCACTGTCAGTGTCCTGCCACTGCAAGGACAGGAAGTTGTTTTGGAACCTGACATTATCGATCAATAATGAGTAGATGGAGGAATTCATACAGTGCCAGTGATATGCTAAACTGACCATTTTGGGATATAAAACTCTTAAATTTGTGTCCTAACCAGTTTGCCATTTTCTTGTTTTGTACCCAGTTAAATTAGTGATTGGCCTATGATTCAGTCTGAAGCATTTTTTAGGTTTGAAAAATATACTTTACTATTCCTCTTTTTTCTAATTTTTATTATGCATTCAGCAAGTTCAAATTTCAGCTAAGCCTGCAAGCTGGAATACTACAAGAGGCTTTTCATTAGGGATTTCAGAAATATGCATCAGTTTAAGTTTTGTATAGTCAGTTCGAAAAGTGTCCTCTCTTTAAGTATGTTCTATCTGCCTTTTTTGCTTAAGTAGATCCCAAGATGGACAAAGGAATTGTGAAAGTGTGCTCCCCACACCTCTACCACAGTTGACTCCTAAGCAGAAACAGAACGTTCTCCCTACCACCTGGTGGAAAGCACACTTTGTTCTCAGGTCTCAGGACTATGGAAGCACCTCCAGTGGCAGGAACTCCAGTGGATTTATTTAAATGAAGTTTAGTTATTTTTTCTCCATTTACTACAGGTCCTCCACACAATTTTTATACTTCCCCTTGAAGATAAGAGAATGGTATGGAAATCTATCATAAACAAGATCTTTTCCATGAATGGAATTACTACAGTGCCCTGAGTATATTAAATATCCTACATAAGCCATTTTAATTGTTACCAAGCCAAATATCTCTTGTAGTTTGTTCTCTGCTTTATATCATAGTAATTTTAAATATTTATAACTATAGCTATTCCAATATGGAAGGAGGAGAAAATTGCTTTTTGTAGTGTCAGTGTAGCATTCAAAAGTCATAATGAAGTTGCTAGTGTAAATGCAGTCCCTCACATGTTTGAAAAGGTTTTTGTATGTGTACGTGTTTGCATGTAAATGGTCTGTTTTACACTGAACTAGATGAAATGCTAGGACTGTGTTTTCAAGCCAGCACCTTCTTTATGGTTGAGGTGTTGCTTGCTGAGACAGGTGGTGAACCACATTTGATTGCAGCAAAGTTTAGAACTAACTACAAGCCATAGACTTAGAAAGTCATGTGAGCTGGTTGTTTGATTTTTGCCAAAAAAAAATTTATGTAAAATATTGTTATTGCCATTGTGCAGGAGCAATCTTGGCTCAATACGCTGTGCTATTTATTGGTCTGGTTTTGCTAAGGAGCAAAGGAACCTTTTTTCTGCTCTAGGAACAAGGGAGAAATAACACATGTAGCCTTGTTTAATTTCTTTAACTACCAGGCAATAAACTCAACAGTGTGTCACTGTTTTTCCCTAATTGGTTCAGCCTATGTTGGAGGAGCTGGATTTTCTCTTTACCATTTGAGCTGTAAAGAGGCCTGAACCACTATTTTCAGATTCCTGAAGGACCTTTCCAATTCCAGTTTATTAGGGAACTGGAGTCCCTGTGAACAAGTACCGCTACTGGACACCTTCCAGAAGAAGGCCTCATTCACCGTCTGGTTCCCAAACAGTAAGGTAGACACCTAATGGGTGTCTGGTATAGGTGTATCTCACCATAGCTAAATAACTCAAAGTATGTTTACGTGGCATAGGATCATAGGAAAGTAGGGCTGGAAGGAAATTCACAAGGTCATTTAGTTCAGTTTCCTGCTCAAGGTAGGACCGTCCCTGCCTAAACCATCCCAGCCAAGTGTCTGTGCAACCTGCTTTGGAAAATTTCCAAGTATGGGGATTTCACAATTTCTCTATGTAGCCTCTTCCAGTGTTTAACTACCCTCATAACCAGAAAGGTCTTCCTAATCTCCAAACTACATTTCTTCTTCAGCTTGAGGCCATTGCTCCTAGTCCTGTCTCCTATGGTCATGAAGTAAAGCCTATCCCCAGCTTCTCTGTAATCATCCTTCAGGTATTTGAAGACTATTATCAAATCCCCCCTGTCATCTGACCTTTAGATTAAATAACCATAGTCATTTCAGTCTTTCCTCATAAGTCTTGCTTCCCAGGCCCCTATCATTCTTGTAACTCTGTTCTGGGTGCATTCCAATCTGTTTACATCCTTTTTTAAGTGTCGTACCCACAACTCGACACAACTCTAGACCCAGGTGAGGTCTCACCAGTGCTCGATAGAGCAGAAGATCACTTCCTTTCCCAAGTGATACTTCTGTAAATACAACCCAGTATACTGTTGGCCTTTGTTGCAACAAAAGTAGGTTGCTGCCTCCTATTCAGTTTATGGTCTACTGTAACCCCCAGGTCCAGCAAACTACTCCCGCTTCCCTACATGTGTAGATGCTTGCCCAAGAACTTTTATTTGCGAGTAGCTTACATCAGACTAAACTGCTCCCAGATCTAATGCATGTGTAAACACACCCACTGTGACAAAAATATTCACCCAATGAAAATTAAACATAAGGTCACAGGGAACCAATCGGGAAGCTGGGTCCTGCTGCCTGACCCAGGCTGCCATTTTCCCCCTGGGGTAAAACTATTTAAATCGAGTAATTACATCAACATGCTCACACAGAGCCCATCAAAAGTGTTCCACATTAGAATTGCAGACTAGAATTTATCCCACTTAGTGTCCTTTAGCGCTTTGCAAAACAGCACCTTTTCATTTTGACATCTGTTTCACCATTTTGAAGGGACAGTGCTTCATTTCATTGTTTCATTTAGTTTCAAAGTACTGTTCCATTTCGTTTTGTCAAAACTGTTTTGCTGTTTCAACTTGGTTAGACATTTTGCCCACAGGCTATAATGGGGAATCATGAAAATGCCTATAACTTTGTCATTTCATGCCTGATCTGAATGCAAATTGCAGGGATGGTAGCCCCTATAAGGGCATGAAGCCTGCCAAGGAGTTTCAAAGAGATAGGTGCAGGGGTTTCTGGGAAACTGCACCTCAAACTGCTAAAAGCAAAACTAGTGTCACTTGCCGGCAGTGGCAGTCTTCTCTCATCCTGTGTGCAGACCTGGGGGCCCGCACCCCTGGGAGGGCTGTGGGGTGCTGCCAAACTCCTCTTGGGGATGCAGACCCCTGGATCTGTGCTCAGGGTTACAGGATACTGCTTCTGCCACCTGGACTGGCGCTGGATGCAGCCCGTACCCAGCACCAGGAAGACTGGTGCTGCCACTGGCCCCAGGCAGCAGCAGCAGCCTCTTGTCATCCCGTGTGCATATCTGGGGACCCGTGCCCCCAGGAGGAGTCTAGCAGCACTGAGAGGGCAGGTTGAGCTCTGTGGGGCTGGCCAAGCCTCTCAGTGCACAGTCCTGGCTCTCCTCACCTCCTGCCACTGGGCTGCACTCTGAGTGGCCTGCCAGCCCAATGAAGCTTAGCTTGGCAGCAGAAGGTGGCAGGAGAACCAGTGGTGGAGCCTCTCAGAGCGCAGCCCTGGTGAGCACACCCCAGCAGCGGGAGGCTTTGCAGCCCCGCAGAGCTGAACCCAGTGGTGGGAGGTGGGGAAGAGCCACTGGCCAGGGTGGCGAAGCCTGTCAAGTTTCAAGGAGATAGGTGCAGGAGTTTCTGGGACACTGCACCTCAAACTGCTAAAAGCAAAACTCATGTTACTTGCTTGCAGTGGCAGCCTCCTGTCATCCCACGCACAGATCTGGGGGCTGCACCCCCAGGAGAGCTGTGGGGCTCTGCCAAACTCCTCTTGGGGATGCAGGCCCCTGGATCTGCACTTACAGACCCCCCAATCAGGAGGAGGAGCTGGACAGGGAATTTTCAGGCCAGCTTGCGGAGACACTAAAAGCAAGGGATGTAGTTGTCATGGGCGATTTTAATTACCCGGACATCTGCTGGGAGGAGCAGTCAGCCGGGACGGACCGCTCCAGGAGGTTCTTGGCTGAGTTGCAGGACCTCCACTTGATTCAGGAGGTGCACAGTCCCACCAGAGGAGATGCTCTGCTGGACCTGGTCCTGGCCGCAGGCGACGACCTGGTAAGAGGCCTCCAGGTTCTTGACCACCTGGGCAATAGTGATCATCGCGTGCTGGAATTCACCATCCAGCGCCATCCGGCGTAGAGTGTCAAGGGCCCGCAGCAAGGTGGTGGCCCTAGACTTCAGGAGGGCCAACTTCAGTGAGATGAGGAGATTAGTGGGAGAGGAACTGGGGTCCTTGAGGGCAGAGGAACTCAGCGTCCAAGAGGAGTGGTCGTTCCTTAAGGAAACGATACTCGGGGCCCAAGGGGTGTCCATCCCGACAAGAAGCAAGGCGGGCAGGAGTGTCCAAAAGCCCCCCTGGCTCACCAAGGGTGTCCGGGAATGCCTGCTTGCCAAAAGGGTGGCGTACGCCCGGTGGAAGGGGGGTGTAATCTCCAAAGAGGAGTATACCTCCTCTGCTCGGGCCTGCAGGCGGGCTGTTAGGAAGGCCAAGGCGGAGATAGAGCTCGGATTAGCGTCCAGGATTAAGGATAACAAAAAGTCCTTTTTCAAATATATTGGGAGGATGAAGAAGGCGCCGGGTAATGTGGGGCCCCTGCAGGATATGCGGGGCAATCTGGTGGTTGCGTCAGAGGATAAAGCGGACCTCTTTAACCAATTCTTCACCTCCGTTTTCTTGTGCAGGGACCGGGACTTCCCTGCTGTGATAGAAGCCGGACGCGAGGGGATCGCCTTCAGACCTCAGGTTGGGGAGGACCGGGTTAGAGAGCTTCTGGAGGGGCTGGACGCGTTCAAGTCAGCGGGTCCGGATGCTCTCCACCCCAGGGTGCTGAGGGAGCTGGCTGGGGTTATTGCAGGGCCCCTGGCACGGCTCTACGAGCGATCGTGGTGCTTGGGCCAGGTGCCAGACGATTGGAAGGTAGCTAATGTGGTCCCCATCTTCAAAAAAGGGAAAAGGGAGGACCCGGGCAATTATAGGCCCGTCAGTCTTACCTCAATCCTGGGGAAGCTCTTTGAGAAGATCATCAAGGAGCACATTTGTGATGGGCCGGCATCCGAGATGATGCTCAGGGGCAATCAGCATGGATTTATTAGGGGGAGATCATGTCAGACCAACCTGATTGCCTTTTATGATCAGGTCACAAAGGCCATGGATGCAGGTGTCGCGGTGGATGTAGTCTTTCTGGACTTCAGCAAGGCCTTTGACACCGTCTCTCACCCCATCCTAATTAATAAACTAGGCGACTGTGGCATAGATGCCTACACGGTCAGATGGATTGCAGATTGGCTGAAGGGTCGCACTCAGAGGGTGGTGGTGGATGGATCATATTCGACTTGGGGGGAGGTGGGTAGTGGAGTCCCTCAGGGCTCGGTCCTGGGCCCTGCGCTGTTCAATGTCTTCATCAGCGATCTTGATGTTGGGGTGGAGAGCAACCTGTTTAAATTCGCTGATGACACCAAAATTTGGGGGGAGGTGAGCACGCTAGCAGGGAGAGAGAGATTGCAGAAGGATCTGGATAGGTTACAGGGGTGGGCAGACAGGAACAGGATGCGTTTCAATACGGACAAGTGCAGGGTGCTGCACTTGGGTAGTAGGAACCAGCAGCACACTTATAAGATGGGGAGCTCCCTACTTGAGAGCACGGAGGCGGAAAGGGATCTTGGTGTCATTATTGACTCCAAGATGAACATGGGCCGACAATGCGAGGTCATGGTTGGCAGGGCTAACCGGACCTTGTCGTGCATCCACAGGTGCATCTCGAGTAGAGCCAGGGAGGTGATCCTCCCCCTCTATGCGACGCTGGTCAGGCCGCAGCTGGAGTATTGTGTCCAGTTCTGTGCGCCCCATTTCAGGAGGGATGTGGACAACATGGAGAGGGTCCAGAGGAGGGCCACCCGCATGATCCGGGGACAACAGGGCAGACCCTACAGTGAGAGACTGCGGGACTTGAACCTATTCAGCCTCCACAAGAGAAGGCTGAGGGGGGACCTGGTGACCGTCTATAAACTCACTAGGGGGAACCAGAAGGGTTTGGGGGAGACGCTGTTTCCCCTAGCCCCTGCTGGCATAACAAGGAATAATGGGCACAAGTTGATGGAGAGGAGGTACAGATTGGACATCCGAAAAAACTACTTCACAGTCAGGGCGGCTAGGAGCTGGAACCAACTTCCAAGGGAGGTGGTGCTGGCCCCTACCCTGGGGATCTTTAAGAAGAGGCTGGATACTTACCTGGCTGGACTCATTTGAGTCCCGTTTTTGTTTTTAGGGTGAGTGGTTTTGTTTGTGTTTTTGGGTTGTTCTCCCGCCCTGGCGGGGGGTCGGGCTAGAAGATCTATTAGGTCCCTTCCGACCCTGAAACTATGAAACTATGAAACTATGAGGCTGTTGCTGCCACCTGGACCAGCTCTGGGTGCAGCCTGCACCCAGCACTGGGAAGACTGGTGCTGCCACTTAGATCACAACCCTGGTGAGCCCAGCCCAGTGGTAGGGGGCTCTGCAGCCCAATGGAGCTGAGCCTGACGGCAGGAGGATGGTGGCGGGGGGGAGCCACTGGCCAGGCACTACAATTAGCTCTGTTTCTGGCTCTCCTGCCACCAGGCTGAGCTCCATGGGGCTGGCAGAGCCACTCAGAGCTCAGCCATGGCTCTCCTCTGCCTCCTGCCACTGGTCTGAGCTCAGCCATGGCTCTCCTTCACCTCCTGCCACCGGGCTGCACTACAAATGGCTCCACCAGCCCCACAGAGCTGATCCTGGTGGCTGAAGGTGGGGAAGAACCACTGGCCAGGGCTGCACTCTGAGTGGCTTCACCACTGGCTCTCCTTCCAGGGCTGAGCTCCATGGGGCAGAACTGTTCGGAGCTCAGCCCTGGCAAGCACAGCCCAGTGGCTGGAGGCTCCGCAATGCCATGGACATGAGCCTGGTGGTGGGAGACCAGGGAGAGCCACTGGCCAGGGCTGCACTCAGAGCCAGGGCTGTGCTCTGAAGGGCTCCACCACTGGCTCCCTGCTGCCTCTTGCTGCCGGACTGAGCTCCGTAGGGCTAGCAGAACCGCTTGGAGCACAGTCTTGGCTCCTGCCCCGCCTCTTGCCACTAGGCTGCTTCAAAACTTGGAACATTTCGAAACTTTCAAAACATTTCAAGTGCTCTCATTTCATTTTGAAGCTGTTTCGAAGCTGTTTTTTTCATTTCTATTTTGCTGTTTCGAGCTTGAAACGCATTGAAACAGCTTCAAAATTAAACATTCATTAAAATTTTGCACAGTCCTATTGTCCTTCATCACAGGATTTCTTTGGGGAGTTTTTTGTCTTGGCTCCCAAATGCATTTCATTCCCCAGCTGTGAATTCCAGCATTCCTCTGAGAATTAGGAAACTCATAACTGCAGCAGAAGCTACCAAACAGTGTTGTTGATTAGTTCCCAGCATTAGTGGGCCTAATATTCAGAAATCTCCTTCCTTTGACCCTATAGTCTATATTCACCTACCCACCTACTTGGGAAGAGTTTCTTCTTAAACATGCTCTGGGATCTCTCCAAAGGTTTTTTTTTTTTTTTTTTCCATTGTAGGTCTTGAGCAATATTCTCCACTCAGTGTTAGACTTAAGGCTTTTTCATGCGGTCATTTTAGGTGACTCCTGGAGCTCCTAACACCCGGATTGTCCATACATTAACATCTGAATCTGGTTTTAAGCACTCATTATGCTGCTCAAAGGATTACCACTCCAGGGAAGGATTATCCCTGATCCATGCTACCCAGCTTACGTTATATTAAGGTGTAGCCACTCTAGACTATGCCTTAGTGTAAAATCCCTTCCCCCCCACCCCTCCCCTGCTAGCCCGGATCAGACCCACTGCACTCTCTTGTCCTTCTCATCAGCCCAAATCCCTGCTTACTTCCCCCCCTTGCCTGCTTGTTGCTGCTCACACTGTCTGTCCTGGGGGAGCAGGCAGGGAAGGGTTAATCTGCCTGCATGGCCCAGCCATTTCTGCTCTTTGTGCAGGTTCAGCCCTGAGAAGAGCTGCAGCCTGGCAGTGGTGGCCAGGCAGGCAGGTTAACCCTGTTAACCTGGAAATGGCAGCAGGCAGGGGCATGGGAGATGGGGGTGGGGGGAACTAGGGGAGGCTCAAGGGGCAGGGGGGAAGCATGGAACAGGAAGTGGGGTGGGATTCTTACCTTTCAGTCCTCCAGGCCACTGTTGGCCTGAAGTGTGACTGCGCCAAATGTGAACCATCAACATTTGTGCAGCTCACTGTGTAAGGCATAACTAGGCTCTTAAGAACTGTTCTCTTTCTCCCTTTTGAGGACTAGCTGACCATTTTCTCTTTTCAATTGCTGACCTCACCTCTTTATAAACTGGCTAGAAATAACATACTTTTCAGACAGAAAGAACTGTGTCATTTCACTTTATAATTCTTACCTGCCTAAGTAGCATTCAGCCCTCGGAGGAGAATTCACTGATGTATTATGGTATAGGGAACACATTAAGAAGTCTCTGGAGAACCCTGGCTTTTTTCCCCCAAAACCAAATTGTTATATGATATAGTTGTGCTCAGAATGAAGCCTTGGTATTCCTTCTAAAGCCAGATGTATACCTTTTCTATTCAAAGATTCTTATTCCTCCATAGAGAATTTTTTTTTTCCTTTGTGCATAACCCGGGAGGTCCATAGATTGTATGTGAACCATTTGCAAAGTTGGCTCACAAACTCAAATCACTGCTGTACTTTATGATTTTATTATTAATTTCTCTTTGGACATTTGATCCCCATTTTCTGATTCTGCTGTTCAAGCTATACATCATTCAAGGTGAATGTATCAGTTATCAGTTATTTCTCTGCCAAAGCTCACATTTATCTTGCTCCTGACAGTTTCTAACCAGAATGGTGCACATGTGGAATTTAACTTTTCTTGGATCTCCTTTAATTTTTATACTGAGATAAGCAATGTGATACCATATAATAATCTTTAAAAAAAAAGACAATATCTTTATAAAGGCCTGTATACATCTATGTAGAAGCCTTGATATGGTCATGTTCACAGATGCTGCAAAATCTGGAAAATCTGCTCTTCCAGTTAACACAAAGGCAGATTTTTTTCAGGTTGGTAAGTGACTTGAAAGCTTAGATCTGAGGGAATGATCAGACTTTGGATATGCATCTAATAGGGAAGCTGAACTTTTTTGTGATCCTGTTTACCATCAGCTAGTATAAATCAGCATGATTGCATAGGTGTCAGTGGAGCTACACTGATTTACATTAGCCGATTGTTTTCTCCATGTTATTATATATAAGTGGTGATTAGTAATAGTTGTTATATAAAACAGTATATGACTACCAGTTGGGTACAATTGTATACTTGATCTGAAAGCTGCTTGTCTTTCACTCATAGTTTGAAAATTTTTAAACACTTTACATTTTATCAGTAGAAGAATAGTTGCTTTCCAAGGCAAATTTTTAAAGAAATGTTTGAAGTTTCAAAAATATAAATGGTTGCAAGCAACAAGCATGAGAACTGAAATAGGTACAGACATGTAAGCATATTAAAATATTTAATTGAGTTTATCTGAAAATACTGCCTATTTGGTCAAATATATTAAGCACTGGCATAGAGCAGTGCATGCTACACAGGTTATTTGGTATTCCTATTGCATCAGAACATAAAGCATAGGAACTACTATCGTGGATCAGACTTGTCTATAACATTCAGGTATTCTGGTCTGATAGTAATGTTGAAGAGAAAGGCATGAGCACCCAGCAGAAAGGAAATATAGCATATATGATACATTTTACCAATATATTTCAACTCTGTTTTTAGTTGGAATCTATTTAGCTTTGGGTTTTTGAAAGCGTTAGAGTTAATTAATTAACACATGGAGAGTTAATTATTCTGTTTCTCTTTATTTGTACTGAAAACTGCTCAGTTTGAGACTTACCTAACTTAACTGTTTAAGATGTTATTTTTTTGAAGGAGATTTGGCTTGAAGTTGAATTGATTTAGCGTTACCCATATACTTAAATGTTTGTTCAATTTGGACCTTTGTGGGTTTCAGTCAGCTAGTTAGTGAATAAAAAAATGTAAGTATCTGATTACACACGCAGAGAATTATAAATAGCAAATACTCAAATCAATAGCTGTAGCCAATCATCTGCAAGAGGATGCAAGACAAAATAGATTTTTGTAATTCATCAACTAGTTTTAAATAACAAACACATTTATGAATATCATATATTCCATGGACTATTAATGAGCAAAAAGGGGGCTGCACAGACACCAAACTTTAGTTATGACCTATCAAAATTAATATTTTCCATTCTCATGGATTTAGCAATTTTCAACAAAGAGTGCTTATCATTTTAGAAACTAGAAGGAGTTTCATGTGTGAATGGGATGCAGAAGAGTTATTCCAGGTTTCATAGTCTAATGAATGTTTCCTAGCTTTTCTATAGCAGCATTTCTTTTTGTGCTAGATTCATCCTGTACATTAACTACATTTATATTTTATTTCTGGTTCACTTGCACATTTTGACAGCTTGAAAATTGTTACCAGTAGCAAGAAGTTTCATTAGGAAGTGCCTGGAGGCTATAGGCTGATAGTCATAAATAAGAGGAGCCATATAATTCTGACCTTATCAGGCAGCTGTGTACAAATTTTCTCCAACCTACAGTACTTGATACTTTTAATCTGATGTATTCTACATTAATATTTGGGATATCTACTGGGAAGAGGCAAAGCTGCCTTTGAAATAGCTAATGTCAGACTAAATCAACAACAAGAGCTTGCTTGTATTGGAAACCAACTATTTCAGGGTTAGTAAGATAGTGCAGTATATCACAAACACCAACACTCTCAGTTTTTTCTAAACATTTTGAAAATTATTAATGTTTTCTTTTTCTCTAGCAGTTTTTCCTAATATCTATATTACACATATGTTCCTGTTCATTGCGATGGAAGGTTTTGGTTACAATAGAGGGAAATGCATAATAAAGAAGCATAATTTATTGAGTAGAAGGAAAAACATGTCTGAAGTGAAAATAATTGTTATCTCAGGTATACACCTGAAATAATGTTCTTTTGGCTTCACTGTTTTCTTTACTTGAAATGAACATACTAGTGTTTTTATTTTAATTAGAGACATTATGAGGACCATTCAAATTTAATTTCTAACAGGTGGTTGCTATACAGGAATCTTAAGTTCATAAATGTTTCCATGTAACTTCATGAAACTAAAACAGCCTGTAAGTTGTAGCGCTCGTTTTGTTTCTTGTTTTTGTTTTGTTCTGTTTTTTGTCTTCCTCCCCCTTCCCCCCAACATACAAACAAATAGTGTGGAAAAAAGTATTTACACCTTTGTCTAGGGAGACTTAAAGCAGGATGCTTGTGCTAGGAAAATGGGTAGCTAGCTTAAGACGAATAAACAATATGGGCACATCCACAAGCACATACCGTAAGCCCTTCTGTTGCACAAACGGCTAGTTTCGTGCCCCTGGAGGCTTGTCCAATCCACCTCTAGGAGAGAGTCTCACACACAGGCTGGGTCTAATTTTAGATTTATTGTTTGCAAACAAGTTCGACAAGGGAGCTTAATTTACTCAAATCCGTGTCGACCCCAAACAGAGTCTGGGGTTCCTTTTTATAGCTAACATAAACAAAAGATTCTAACGTGTCGCGTAATTATTGGTAGCCCAAGTATTACGTCTTACAACATATGTCTAGCAGGTACATGTTCTATGATGGTTTACATACACGTCTCATTTACATCTTAAATCTCCTCCCTGGGGCCGTCCTTAAGTCCATTTCGGTCATTCTTTGGTCAAGGTCTGAGTTCTTCACATCAGCACCTTTCCCTGTGCCTCTTCTCTTATCTCTCGTAAGGAGTTATTTGTTGCATCTGTTCCTGGCTATGTCTGCAGAAGTCTAGTGCTACTCGTAAATCTATCATTGGCCTACATACCTTAGCAGAAGCAAGTGTGATAATATGCAGAAGCAATTATGTAGTGAAACTAAACAGTTCTCAGCTGTGAAGCCTTTGTGTAGGGAGATGAGACATTTTTACCACACAGCTGCTACACAAACGTTATTGCAAAATCATAATGACTAGATTATAACATATTTTTACCACACTTCTGTGCTGTCTTACAGTCTCCCTTCATGACTTTGTTCAAGAAGTGCATGGTGTGTTGCTGTTTTACAAAAGCCACGAGTAGAATGGCAAGTGGACATGCTATTTTTCTGTTCCTTGTTGCAGCTTGTAGGGTGTAATTACACACTGAAGCTAGGATACAGCCACTATATTTACAACATTTTTATTCTGTCATTATACAGTAGTGTGATTTCTTTGTCTTTTATTTATTCATTTTGCTTTACTTGATGTGTAGTGAAGGTGATGGGACTGATTCTTTCCTGTCTCTAAGTTTTGTCCCTAGGTTTTTTGTACAGGAAAGAGATTGGGGCATCCAAATTATCTCTGGGGTAAAGCCCTCATCCAGCTGTGTTATATGAGGATGAAAGCCTGTCTTCAGGGAATCAAAACTTCTTCCTAATTCCTATGCAAGAGGCTTTATGAACTTTATGGACTCAACATTAGTGGAATGTAGTCGTTGTAGTGGATTTTAGGCATAACTTAGTTGAGCAATGGAAGACCCATTTCTCTCTCCCAACATGCACTCTAGGCTGAGGTTGTTGCAAGAAGACAGGTAGGTGACCATACATCCCACCCATCTTGCTCCTTCATAGCAGCAGTGGTGCCTACGCAACTGCTTGCCTGGTGTACCATGTCACTCCACCTCCCTACCAGACTCCTCTCTGGGACTTCTAACCAACTGGCCAGGACCAGACTATGGAAGCCAGGACTGTTCCAGTTTTGCCCAGGACATACAGTAACCCTATGGATAGGCACACATGGACCAGAAGGATATTCCACCCCAGCAGGGGAAATTTTTGTAGGTAGAAGATAGATTTCAGTCCCTTTGCATCTTCTTTGCGACTCAAAGAGCTGGATGTGATTACAGGATACAGCCTTATGTGTTTAAATATTTTAATGTTTCAGAGGTTTTGTCCCTGGTTTAACAAGAGTGTAGTAAGCAACAATACACTTAGAATAAAATCAGTTTGCTATGATCAACCAAAAATATAACACTATCGTATCACTTCTAAATTTAAAATGTATACAATACCTATATGAGTTAAACACTTTTGCATGTACTTACGAAAAGGATGAGACACACTGATGGGATTATTCTTGTGTTTAAAATTAAACACAAGAATCAGAAAATTTGCAGGTTAAGCCATTGAGTGTTTGATTCATGTAGCTCAGTCTACCCTCCCCCTGTCCCCAAAAAAGAAAACCTTTTCCTCAGTCTCACAAGAACAGGATACTTAAGGGTTCTTTTTCTTTTTTTCTTTTTTTGTAAGAAAACTTCTTTCTTTTTTTGTAACCAAACTGTCTTATTTATAATTTTATTATATTGACCAGTGAAGCATTTTAGTAAATCCTCTGAGATTTTAACTCAGCTCTTCATTATTTAAACCTAAGAATATGAAAATGCCTATTTGAGAATCTATATATTTTCATACATCTTCCATGTCAAAGGAACAAAAAAATTCCTGTATTTTATTATGGTATTTCTGCCATTTTTCTTTGTATTTAGCATAGACGCTGAAAGCTCTATTCCTTTTGCCATGTATAACTTCCAAGATTTTGGTACTGATACTGCTTCCTGAAAGTCAAGTTCTTATAATAAACTGCATGAAAGTGGATTTTAGATATTATGGTAATACATAGTTTAGTCATTGATCTTTTGACATTCTGTTTTGTTTCCAATTTTGTCTGCAGTAAGAAAGTAGTTTTAAATCTATGGTTATTTTCTATGCTCAAAAAGATTAAATTTATACCAGAATAAATCCTTATGGGTATATCTAAACGTCACCCTATGGTGATGTTGTTACTGTGCCATGCTTTATTACTTCCTTTTAGCTATAGTATGGATGCAGTGACCACCCATACTATAGCTAAAACATTAGTTTTAGCTTCTACTTTGCTGTAGTGGCACGCTAAAATGGGGGAGCACACCACTCTGGCTAAGTAGTTGCCAGTCACATGTAGACTTATGTGATCGCTACATCTCTGTAGTGCATCGTATGACAACATAGAGCATTGCTATGGTGACATAGGGTGATGTGTAGATGCACCCTATGTGAACAGGATGCAGAAGGATTTTTTGGTTCCTCTCAGCAACGCCTTCATAGTGGCTTTGACCAAACAGGTTTGAACCTATGCTTTTTTGTTATCTGTGTATTAGGCAAACAAGATGGTTATTTAAAAAATAGATCCTTGCAGGAAAATGGTGTAAAATTTCCATTGACTTCAGTAGAACTGAAATTTCATCCATAGTTCTTAGACTTTCAAAAGGGGAGACTTCCTATAATGTAACCAAGGAAATGGGAATTTGGAGCTGCCTTATATATGGATGTGATTCACAGAATTTGCAAACAACCAATCAGTAAACCTGGTTTCAGAAACATCAAAGCTTTTTCAGCACCAGGGGCATGGGGGAGGACCAGAAGGAATTATACTGACCACTGGAGAGACCACCCTTTTTTATAGGTGTGCCATAAATTAGCCCTACACCCTCCCCAAATGTCATTCTGATCCCCTTCCTCTGCCTGATCAGCTGCTCTGCTTTCTAGTCCTTGCTCTGTGTCCTTTGCCTAATCTGCTGCTTCATTTTTTTTTTTCTGCTCCCTTCCCTATCAGTCACTGTGCTGCTCATCCCTTCACCAGTCTGCTAAGTGCCACACACAAAGGCTACCCATGATATTTGTGTCACCTGCACCCTAGGTTGGCCACCTCCAGCTTAGAGGTACCATATTTGTTTTTTCCTTTATGTATAGTGATCTCGGCTAAAATAGTATGCCTTTTATTTTTATTTTTTTAAAGGCATGTCAAGGTCCTGTGAAAAGTTTTCAGATACTTTTTTTTTTTTTCTTTTCCATCTCTTTCAAAATGCAAAAATGCAGACTTTTTAGGTTATTTCTGTATACCTGTTGGACCTTTTTCATATTTTTATTACATCTCTTATTTAAACAGCCTTTCACAGGTGTGCAATTTAAAATAGGTTAGATTTAATAAAGCTCCTTTCACTCAACTACACTAGTTAGGAGCTAAGTTCAAGGCTTAACTTTATGCTAATTTTACATTTACAGTGCTGATAATATTTCTGTCATTCAGGAATATGTCAGGTCATCATTGTCTGCTGCCATATAGACATAGCTTTTACATATTTCATGAAAAAGGAGTTTACATATTATGTAGGAAGATGTATTATTGCAGTGTGGAATCTTAACTTTCCACCTGATGTGCCAGTTAAAAACATTGTCTTTCTATAGTAACGAAAACAACAGTATCTACTTTTTTGAAAGGAAGGTAGATTTATCAGGCTGAAGACTATATCCAACTTTTCAGATTATGCAACTGTTTAGTTTTACATGTTGGATATGTGATGAATTCCACATCAAAGCTTCAGTATGTGTAACTTGCAGAGTAAATTATTTTTTTTTTACATTTATGTTAATGCTAAGTTCTGCGTGCCACATTAAATGCCAGATTTATTTTGACATTTCTGTAAAAGTATGAAAAACATGACTGGGCTCCAAAGCACAAGTTAACAAAGTCCCCTTATTACATTCTATTTTCCTGTCACCTTTTA
>NW_005842927.1:492408-510017 GCF_000455745.1 Alligator sinensis
CATATTTTAGTAAACAGCTACATCTTTCTTTGCCTTCTTGGCTGCTATATCTCCACCCTTTCAGTAATCTGGTCCAAAGGTGACCCTGCATGACTGAAGAGGAAATTAAAAAGGTGATCTTAAAGAGGTTTTATTCTGTGCCATGCTCATAGGCTTCACAGTTTCCCAAGTGATGTTCCTACCCAGTCAAGATGTATCAAGGCCATTTTGGAAGCAAGTGCTTGGCGCACAGATGGCTAGAGAGCAATTGATTCTGAGGGAGCCATCACAATTTCTTCTACCATGAAATAAACAGGGTGGGACTTCCTGCAGAATGCACATTCAAGTATTTTTATCTGTAAAGCTGGAAGACAGGTCAAAGCCCTCTTGAAAAACTGGCCCCCAGTGCTAACTCTACCACTTCATTTTCATGCAGTAGGGTGACTGATGTATCTTGTCAGACATACTCTTTTATGTATCTTCTTCATCGCTCAGACTCTGACTGCACTAATTCAACCTGATCAACACCGTGAAGATGTGAATGTATTAGTATTATCAGGAGACAATCAGAGTTTTTATGGTAGAAGCTGTAACTGGATCATCTGCTTAATGCTAGACAGCCTCAGGTGCAATATTGCCTATTGTTATGTACTTTTATGATATTTAATGATATAAAGGAATATGTATACTCTAGAGTATTCAAAGATATTTTCCAATTTAATTGCTTTTAGGAAAGTTTACATAAGTTTCATAAGCTGATTTAAGCCCTTACGACTAGAATAGCTGCACAGAGTAGAAAAATAGCAGTTTAACAGCAAAGAGACTAACCAGAAACATGATTCTTGGAATAATACATTATCCTTGTAATCAATTATGGATGAAATGTCGAGTCCATAATTGTTCACATCATCTACCTTTATAGAAACCCTCATGCCAAACCTGATTATGGAAGTAGCACCTCTTCTGTCATAGCTGTCTGGATGAAAAACAGCCTGCATATGTGCAACTGCAATTAGCAATACAAATCAATCATGCTGAGAAAGCTCTTTCAAGAACAAAGCACTCAAAATATGACCAAACTAGCCACTATCTACTCTTACTTCAAATAGTGTGATATTTAAAAAACAATAAATATCACTTTTTTCAGAATTGAGAGCTGGAAGCTGAAACTTTGCTGTTATTGAGGTCATACAGTAGAAAGGAGTTAAATGGGAAGAAATATGGTTACTACATATATTTTAGAAATGGTATCAGACCGACAGGCAGTTTTGCCAACTGAGACACCCAAGTGTGAAAAAAAAAAAAATGTTTGACTTTTCTGTGCTGGAGCCTAGACTTGTCACAGAGAGATTTGGTTAAGTTATCTGTGAGTAGATATAATGTGGTCCCTTTTGTCCTCCATTATGAAGTGGAAAGGGCCCTTCACAAAGGATGATTAAGGCTGGGAAGTTTTAAGGCTTAGCAGGGATATTAGAGAGGGAGACAGGAGGGAAAGTGATAGAAGTCCTTTAATGGTGAGAGGTGGTCTTACTAGAGAAGGCTTCTCCTTTAAGGAGGAATCAAAAGGGGCTTCAGACTATTAGTAGGCCTAATAGAAAGGCCGGAGTTGAGAGGTTTCCAGCTGGGGCTAAATAAGTAAACTTGAAGAAAGACTAGGGAGTCCAGATAAAAGACTGCAAGTAGACCAGTGCAGCTTGGACCGTGAGCTTAGGGAAGTCCAGTAGATGCACCTAATCCCAAAGAGCAAAACCCACTCTTAGCAACCAAATCCCTAAAGAAACAATAAGCTGTGGTAGATAAAGTACTGGGAGATGTTGGAATAAGACACTGACTTGCGGGTATCACAAAAACTTTGCTTCAATTTGAGGAGTTAGTCCCTGTTCACAGTGGAGTCAGTCCTCAGTGACCTCCTGGCTCACTTTGAAAGGCTTTAGCAACAGTCTTAGCAGAGGTCATCCTCAATAATGGATGAAGTAGATGGAGAAAGGAAAGATAAGAAAGGGTGTGGTAAGTTCCATCTTTGTCAAAAGTGCCACTGTTGGTAAGACTAGTATCTTGGGCTCCTAGAGAAATATTGGATATGCCAAATCTTTTCCTTGCTTTCCTCCTCCAGTTCCAATCATCTTGCTTGGTTCAGCATTCCATTCAACACCCCAACTCTGTTTTCTTCCAAATAAACCATATCTTTATTCACCAATGCTTCACCATTAAACTGCTATTACTTTTCTGCTGCATTCAGTTCTTTTATCATAAATCTTAAATCAGCTTATAACAATTATGTAAATGTTCCCCATAGCAATTAAATTGGAATTTCCAAGCACATCTCAGAATCTTTTGAATCTTTAAATGTGATACATGAAACAGCTGCTGCAGAGTTTTCCAGATTATATCAGAGACCCCAAAACAGCTAGTCTGACTAACTAAACAGAAACAGTTCTTCTTAAGGATGAGTGTGTGAGAGAGAGGGAGGGGACAAGAGCTATAATGTCAGGACCTTGTTACACACTGTACTTTAAGCTGCAATGTTGACTGGTGTTAGTCCTAGCTTGAGTTTTTGGAGCAGTAGCACCTTAAGGCTAAAAACCTTCCCTCACTGTTCCCCACCTGCACAGATGTGATTTGCCACTAGAGGGCTGATGAGCAGGGGCCCGACTGGGAGCTAAAGTGGTGAGTTGCCACTATATAGCTAAGTACAGACCGTCCAAAAGCCCAAGACTGAATCAGTTCAGTCTTCGCAGATTAGTCTAAATTGCATAGATTGAACCAATAAGCAAGTGAACAGACATTCACTTTTGATTCCAGAAATGCAGCCACATGCCTGCAGTGCCCCAGACCAGAAGCCAGGGGACACTAAGAATGTCTTCCTGCTCAGCTGGAGCAGACAGCTTGGGCCAAGGCTAGCCCGCCCACGCTATGAGGGAGCAGGGTGGTTTGCAGGGGTGGTGCAAAGAATCTTGGGATGCTGGGGGACTCTGAGTTAACTTGAATCTGGAGGGGAACTGGAACAGAAGTTCAATAAGCTGATTTAACTTAAATCATTTAAGACTGATACTACATCCATCTAAGTTTATTTTAAACTGGTTTCATTGATTTTGAAAGCAGTTTATATTCACTGACCTCTTGTTGTATTACACCTATGAACTGGTTTCTAATCAAATATATTGGTTTATGGGTAATTTCTGTCTTTAGCTTACAGGGCTGATAAGCCAGGCCAAGCTTTTATTAAATAGCCAGGACAGGCTTCTATCCCTGCTCTAGGTAGGGATGGGTGAAAGACTGGTTGGAGTGGGGAAGGCAGAGAGTTAATGGGGTGGAGGTGGGTAATGAAATGGGAGGTGACAAGTAAATGGGGCAGAGGAGAGTGGTGAAATGATGTCAGCTCACCACTGAAGGATAACATTTAAAGACGTAGAAAAAAAAAAAAGACAAATAAAGAGTCATGACCCAGGAAGATCATCTATGCCCAAAGTTGTTTTTAATGTGTATATGAAATACTTTTATATTATAAAATATATACACAATATTAGATAAAAGAAGTTGGGCATTGTCTTTAAGACTGAATTATTTGTGAAGTCTCTAAATGTGTAAGCGACATAAAAGACTTAAGGGACCACAGGTCTAACAAAAGCTGTGTATCCCACTAGTTAATGGATGCTGTGCCCAGTACACAGGGGACATGGATCTGTTATGGTTTCTGAACTTGAGAACTTTACTTTTTATTCTCCATCTCAAGCTATAGAGATTCATGCTTTTACCTAAATTCTACCACAAATGGTAATGCTTCATATCAAGTTTGTTCCTATTCCTTGTATAATATTTCTACAATATGGTGCAGCTAATCCCTTTTATTAAACAGAAGCAGAATTAGGAAAAACTACTGTAAGCCATCATAGTAAGTGGTTATATATGACACTGATGGAGGCAGATCCATCAGCTGATTTCAATTACCATCATTCCAGTGATGGTAATGCCTTTATGACAATTTGCACCAGCTGAATTTTCCATAGGGATTTTAGAGGATCCCATATTGTTATATAAGAACCTTGGACAGAGATGAAAAAGGGGCACTTCTGTTTCCTGTTAAACAAGAGCTAACTAGTGTGGTTATCAACAAGACATCGTGAGTGAATTGCTCTTATTCATGTTTATTTTTTGCACAACTTATTTTTTCAAACAGCCCCTCAAATGTCTCTCTCTCCCATTGTTTTGAACTAAAATGAGTACAGTGTGACGTGGGTGTTAGAATGCAGAAGTTTTTCACAGAGACTAGACGCTCCAAAATGTTCAGCCCATGTGTTGTTTTCCTTATTCTTGAAGAAATGACTGCTTAAAGAGTTGAACAGTTTTTGTATCAGCGAATCTACTTCAGTGCCACTGGGCTATTCTCTCCTATTAGTGCCACCTGCTCCAGTCCAATATGAAAACAAACAGCTGAGCACAAGAAAGGAATATTTGTTAACTGAAGCAGGTTGGAATGCTTCCCCCCTTGCAAAAAAAGAAGAAAAATCTGTCCAGTTGCTTTTTAAATAAAATAGCTTCCTTGTTCCAGGAGGCTCATATCTTGCCCACAGATATATATTATTGGAATTAGTTTGTTTGTTTGTGTGCATGTTAATTTGTAAAAAGAGTGAAAATTCTAAACTTCTAACATTGAAGAAGTAAGTGCCTGTATAGCTCTTAAAAATTGTCTTGCTCTTCTTATCAGCAGTCCTTTTTATATATAGTGATTCTTGCTATATAAGGGGTTAGATATAGAGGTGATGTGTGAGTTAGACTCTCTCTCACTCAGAGTTCCTTTGAGCTAGTTTTACCCATAATAACCATATCAGTAGGTATTACTAGAGTAACTTACATCTCAAAAAGGTAAAAGCATGAGTAAGTTAAGACTTAAGAAGTCACATTGACTTAAACATAGTTAGAAATCAATAAAGTAAGAGTAATTTGTTCTAAGCAGCCAGATATTGAACTATGTTAAGGCTTCTTCACAAAAGCAGTATTGAGCTTCGCTCAACTGCTCAGTGAAGGATTTTTTCTTTAGTGAAATCCCTTAGTAGGTCAAAGCACTGTAGTAGCTTCTGCACTTCCACAAAGCAGATATGAGAGGAAAAGAGTGTATTTAGGGTGTCCCTATTGCCCCACCATTTTAATCTGCTAGAATGGTCCCCGGGGTTGCTGGGCAGTTTCCATAATGTAAATCTTCCCTGGGGATAATCTATTTTGGTCTGCAAACCCAAACCACCTCAGAATGGCATAACAAATGCTGTTTTTTTATAGGTGAGTATTTGGGCCACAGAGCCCTTATATTTAATTAGAATATAAATTATTGCTGCAGGTTTTAACATATAAGATTAAGTTATTCAACATGTGTCTTCAGTGGTAGAACATGCATTAAAGGTGCTGGAAGGAAATGTAAATTTTACCACTGTAATTTCCTTCATACATATGTTTAAATTTGCCTCACACTTAACTTAACACATCTAAGTGTGAACCTTTGTTCTCACTGTCCAAAGTGTTGATTAATTTTAGAAATCAGAAAGATCAGAATCAGGCTCATAGCTTTAGTTTTACTGATGCTTAAGGCCAGCATACTTAGGTACTGGACATTTGTTGGCTGAGCCCAGATATTTAAGGTAACAATGTCTGTTACTAAAGCTATAGTGAAAAAATTAAGTTAATTAATAGATGGAAAAGTAAAAAATATATGTAGGTGCAATGAAGATAGTTAAAATGTGTCTAAATCAGGAGCAGGCAATTATTTTGGGCGGAGGGCCGCTTACTGAGTCTTGGCAAGCCATCGAGGGCTGCATGACAGGCAGCCAGGGGCAGATAAATATTAATTTTCTAATTTTTTTAGGGGCCAGATAGAATGGCCTGGTGGGCTGCATCTGACCCACAGGCTGCTTTTTGCCCACCCCTGGTCCAAATAAATTAATGTCTACTCATTGTCCACACAAAATTACATTCTAAAACACTTGTTTTTTTAGGTGCATTTAGCCATTTGTTCATTTGCACAAGCAAATCTAGATTTTATGGATGTGACAGATGTATACACATTTACATATTTGGTTTTGAAAATCTGGCAAAATATTTAGTCACAAGAGTTTATAATTTGACTGAATAATTAATCAAATTATGGTCACTGTGTGCAGCTAATTAAGGGAGAAAGGGAGAAGAGTTTATGATTGTTAAAAAAAAGTCTTAAAAAAGGATCAGTAGGCTAAATTAAGCAAATAACTACATGGTGGATATCAAGAAACATTCATGTGTAATTAAATGATAATAGGTTGCAAGTTGTAGAAATCCCATTGCTTGAATAATTTAAAAGAAACTTCCATTGACAGGATGTGAACACAGTAGCCTATTTGGTCTTGCCCTTTCTAATTTCTGTGGTTTCCCTAAAGGG
Organism: Alligator sinensis; assembly: GCF_000455745.1. Classification (NCBI taxonomy): domain Eukaryota; kingdom Metazoa; phylum Chordata; order Crocodylia; family Alligatoridae; genus Alligator; species Alligator sinensis. The sequence continues at coordinate 498,791 of NW_005842927.1, forward strand.
GCATTTGTAAAGCTGTGCATTCATGTAAAAGATACATGATCTAACATTTCAAAATATTGACATATCCTAGGGTAATAATAAAAGTGTAGTATGGTGTGCAGAACAACTGCTCAGAGTAACTGATTATGATACAATCCTAAAGATATAGGACTGGAAGGCAGCTCAAGGGATCACCTAGTCAATCCCTCTTCAAAAAGTCAGGATCAAATACACCTAAAACATCTGCACAGGTATGTATCCAACCAAGTAGTTTTCAACCTTTTTAGATTCAAGGCATCTCTTGAAAAATGCTTAGCTTGAGTGCAGAAATAGAGCAATTCTTCTGTTCAAAGACCACAACAAGTCTGTATATTTTTGATGTTATGGATTCCTATTTGAGATCTCTGGGCTTATCTTCTGAGTTATGTGTAGGTTTTTGCACACCTAACTGTACTAATATTGAGTGGCACCCCTGACACCCGTAAAAGGATCACATGGTACACTAGCGTGCTACAACACCCTGGCTGAGAATCACTGGTCTATGTGATGGAAACCTTCAGTGAAGGAGTTTCCATCTGTTGGTAGTCTGCTCTAAGTTTTCACCCCCTAACTCCAAGAGTTTTTCTAGTGTCAAGCCTAAATGTGGTTGCTACAAATTGAGCTGGTTTATTATTATTATTATTATTATTATTATTATTATCTATGTTATTTACATTTTAGAAGACTGTTATAATTTCTTCCCTAAGTTTTCTCTTCCTAGGTTAAAGACATCCTATTCTTTTAATCTTTCCTTTGTACTTTTCTCTGGTCTAATATATGATACTCCTTTTTAATACATCCAAGAATCAGATTTGCCTTCTTTTTTCAAAAAAACACATTGTTGTTTCATATTAAGTTTACATCCTACTGTAATACCTTGATTCTTTTCTGTGTTCTTGCTGGTGCCCAGCCAGTTATACCCCATTTTGTGTTCTTTCATTTGATTTCTCCTTCCTAAGTGTAGCACTTTACACTTGTCTTTATTGAATTTCATCTTGTTTCATTAGTATATCTGTCTATCTTGAAGTCCTATGCTACCACCCATTACCATCATATCAGAACAACTTTCACGTAAAATTGATAGCAAAATCCCTAGTGGGCTCCTTGGACTTTCTGACACTTCTTCCTTTATGATGTCAGAACTGTTCTAAATAAGACCGTATCTACACTTTAAAGTTACTGTACACAGCAGTGGTGCCCTCAAGCTGTTCCATGTAGGTTGCCTCCTAAATAAGAAGCGTATCTAAATCTGACCTAATTAGCAGGGGGTACACTAATTGGCACTGTCACTCACCAATGCTAATTAGCCAGCCTTAAGCACTGTGTAGATCTCGTTACACTGTCCTGGTTTAGGTGCTGGTTCCCACACATGAAAAGACATGGCCTAATTCTTAGGGGTTGAGTAGAATGGGAGCAGTTGGGGTGTATAAAATGGGTGTATAAATTGTGACTGTCACTTATGATGAGAGGACATTCTCAAAGAAGGCTTTACAACTTCCTAAAGATGGCTAGACTCTGGATTTGCCTGGGTGCCCCAGGAAGATGTGTTCTTAGCTGGATCTTGTCAAAAAAGCATGCTTAGTCCCTAGTTCACATAGACATGATGTAGTTCGGGTTTCATTAATTCACTGCTCTAAAAATTAAGGCCAAACCCTCCAACTGGCATTGAAAGCTGTCTGAGAGCCAATGCAGGGAATATAATTATACTTGAGTAGAAGCCTAATGGGTTCACAGTGACTTGGGCTACAGAGAAAACTGATAACATTCTGTACCATCTGGAGCATGTGCAATATCTTCAAATTCAGCTTCAGGTGTTGTGATTTGTTGTAATCTAACCTGGAGGCTTTGTGTTCATTTTGAAGGAATGAGTGGGCCTATCAATTCCATCATTTTAACTTTACAGCACTAAACAATTAAATAAGGTCCATAGTTCTTCATATACAAAGATCTCAGCCCACTTAATACCTAGCAAACAATTACTATTAAAATCTTTAAACCTTTCATAAAATGTGATAAAGTTACGGAAAGAGAGGGAAAAATAAGAATGTTAAATGTAAAGTATTAAGGTTTTATTTTTTACCCTATCACTCATTCCTTTTCCTTTAGAGCTGTAGAGAGTTTATATAATAATACTTCTGTTGGGCAGTCACTTAGATTATAGTGAAAATGGTAATAATTATCCTTTTTGTGGAAAACAAAATATTAGTTGTCATGGGCTAGAGCAGCTGTTGTTTCTCTTGGTGTCTGATCCTATTTCCCTGAAGATAAAACAAAATAAACCTGAACAAATAGGAGAGGGAAAAAATAGCAGTGATAGAATATTCAGCTTCTGTTTCTGGGACTGACTTGTACTTGCAGTCTTACTCCTGGATAATGAAAGGCTCATAAGCCACTCTGAGCCCTTGTCCAACTTGTACCACTTTCAGGCAGTTGAAGACATAATCTTTCTGGTTATAGGTTCACAATAGTTGTGCGTAGTTAGTTAAGCCAGACTCTTTTTAAACAGAAGGTAAATAGAGTGATATAGGAAAGAGAAGGAATCAGTGGGAAAGGAGAGATTTAAAAGGGAAAAGGAGAAGGACAGAAGGTTTCCGGGTTTCACATTTCAGTTTTTGCTCAGGATCTAACCAAAGTGGCCAATGATGTCATCTCTCTCTCTGACTTGGTCCAGAGAGGCTTAGGATCATGATCAGTCTTGACAGTGTCACAGTAGAAAGAAGAGTGTCAAGTGATTTGGGTTGTGACAGTAGCAATCATAGAATGATAGGGCTAGAAGGGACCTTTAGAAGTCATCTAGTCCAACCCCCTGCCTGAGTCAGGATCATCCCTATTGAAAGCTTCCTATACAATCCAGAATCTTTACTCTGCATAAGACTACCATTATATTATAGACCTAACACCCTAACCTGCCACAGGTAAACATGGGGGAATCATGGTAGCCAGTGTCCTGCCTCTATGAAATATTGTCAGTGTATGCTGAAGAGATGCTGGGCAGAGGGCCACACTGCAGAGGAAGGCAACCCTCCTGCCCCCTGACTCCATACCAATCTGACCATGGGTTAAAATACATCCTGGCTCCAAAAATAGTGAGTGATCTGGCCCTGGGAAGAGGGGCAATACCCTCTAGCTGGGGACATATTTGGTCCCAGCAGGAGCATTGGCACACCCCAGTCAAAGTCCCCAGCCTTGGCTGTAGCTAATACCCAGTGCTTCTGAGAGAGGCTTAAAAATATCCTGATGTATGTAGCAGAAAAAGGTGTGTGGAGGCATTCAAGAAAGCCCAGAAGACTGGGAAATAGAACATGGGCATAGCTATGTCTAGAACAGTGGCTGTCCAACCTCTTCTTGAATGTCTCCAGTGATGGAGAGTGCTCAACTTTCATGGGCAGTCTATTCCACTGCCTCACTAGTCTAACAGTGAAGAAGCTTTGCTGATATTCATTATAAACTTATATTGCTGCAGCTTCAAGCCATTGGTTTGTGTCTTCCTCTCTGCAGTAAGAGAGAAAAGGTGCTTTCCTTTTTTTTTATGGCAGCCCTTTGGGTATTTGAAGACTCTCATGTCTCCTTTTATGCAAGCTGAACTTCCCTTGCTCCTTCAGCCTCTCTTCATTCGATATGTTTTCCAAGCTCTTTATCATCTTTGTTCCCTGCCTCTGGGCCCTCTCTAAATTTTCCATGTCCTTTTTAAAATGTTGAGTGCAGAACTGTGCACAGTACTCTGGATGAGGCCTAACCAGTGCTCACTGAAGTCTAGCTAGTGAGTAGAGAGGCACTATCACCACTCATGTCTTGCACCTAATGCTTCTATTGATGCATCCCAAAGCCACATTCACCTTCTGTCTGGCTGTATCACACTGCAAACTCATATTGAGTCTGTGATATACCAAGGCTCCCAAGTTTTTTTTCCTACTGCTGCCATCCAACCAAGTGTCCCTCATTTTATATTTATCTTTTAGATGATTCCTCCCAAAGTGTAATACCTTTGATTTGTCTGCTTTGAACTTTATCTTGTTAGTGCTTACCTAGCTTTCCAATCTCTCGAGATCCTTCTTACATCCACTTACATCCTCTGTGTTTATAGTCCTTAGTTTCATGTTATGTTCAAACTTGCTGAAAAATAGTAAAGCTTTTTGGGTTCTGGAGCATATTTCTATTTATCAGCAAAGTCTAGGTTTCATACTTTCATAGTTTAATAGTAGTTTGGGTCAGAAGGGACCTGAACAGATCATCTAGTCTGACCCCCCACCACTGGCAGGAGCACTCGCTGGGATCACACGACACCAGACAGGTTGTTTGCAATATAAAATTAATAGATCAGAAGATTTGATCTATAGATAACTTCCCCCTATTACAGTTAAATCGAGGAGGAAAAGGGGTGGAGTTGCTCTCTATGTTAAGGAGCATTATATATCTACCCTTATCCAAATGGCATCGAGGGAGGAGAAAGTTGAGGCATTGTGGGTTAGGATACATGGAGATCATGGTAAAGGGACTTGGTGGTGGGGGTCTGCTACAGACCACCACACAATGAGGAAAAGCTAGACCTGGAATTCTTGAGGCAGCTCTCAAAAGCTGTACAACCTAGGGACGTGATTGTCATGGGGGACCTAAACTACCTTGACATCTGTTTGGAGGACCAGTCAGCCAAATCCAACCATTCACATAGATTCTTAACCTGCATGCAGGACCTTCATCTAATGCAGGAGGTATGCAGTCCCACTAGGGGGAATGCCTTACTGGACTTGGTGTTGGTTATGGGGGAGGACCTGATAGGGGAGCTGCAGATTCATGGTCACCTTGGGGACAGTGACCACCAATCAATCAAATTCACCATACGACATGGGGTGGGTAAGATAACTTGTAGGGTGGAACTGGTTGACTTTAGGAAGGTGAAATTCAGTGTGCTTAGGAGTCTGGTCAACGATGCACTGCAGGATAGGAGTATTGGCAAGATGGGAGTCCAGGAAGTGTGGTCATTCCTAAAGGAAGTGATCCTTCAGACACAGAGGGTGACTATTCCAGTACAAGGGAAAAGGGGGAAAGGAGCCAAAAAACTTCCTTGGCTAAACAGGGAAATCCAGGGCAGCCTAAGGGCAAAAAAGAAGGCATATAGGCGGTGAAAGCAGGGGGAAGCTACCAAGGGAGAGTATACCTATTTGGCCAACACTTGCAGGGAGGGAATTAGAAAGGCCAAAGCAACTACAGAGGTGACGCTGGCAAAACAAATTAAAGACAACAAAAAGTCTTTTTTTTACATATGCAGAGAGTAGAAGGAAGGTTCAGGGCAGCATAGGACCCCTACTGAACAGGGAGGAGCAATTAGTGACAGACGGGGGACAAGGCTGAGCTATTCAATGAGTTTTTTGCCTCTGTGTTCCTGAACAGGGATCAAGATAAGTCTCCTAATGGGTTCTTAGATGGGCATCAGAGGAACACCAGCCTACAAACTGTTGATGCTGACTTGGTGCAGAGTCACTTGGATGGACTGGATGCAGTCAGCAGTCCTGGATGACTGCATCTGAGGGTACTGAAGGAATTGCTTGGTGTCATAGCAGAACCACTGGCACGGCTATTTGAGTGCTCATGGTGCTCAGGTCAGGTCCTGGAGGACTGGAAAAGGGCCAGTGTGATCCCTATTTTTAAGAAGGGGAGGAAGGAGGATCTGAGTAATAGTAGGCCAGTTAGTCTCACCTCCATCTTTGGAAAGGTCTTTGAAAAGATTATGAAAGATCATATTTTTGGGAGTCCAGAGGGAAAAATAATGCATCAGGGAAACCAGCATGGATGTGTAGAAGGTAGATCATGCCTGACCAATCTGGTTTCATTTTATGACAGGGTCACAAAATGATTAGATGCAGTAATAGAGAACTTAGACTTTAGCAACACCTTCGATATGGTATCTTATCCTATTCTCATAAATACATTAAGAGGCTGTGACATAAATGTTTACATGGTCTGGTGGGTGGCAAATTGGCTTAGCGGTCATACCCAGAGAGTGGTAGTAGATGGGTCGGTATCAACCTGGAAAGATGTAGGTAGTGGGGTCCTGCAGGGTTTGGTCCTTGGACCTGTATTTTTCAATATCTTCATCAGTGACTTGGATGTGGGTGTCAAGTGTACTCAGTCCAAGTTTGTGGATGATACTAAATTGTGGGGTGAAGTGCACGTTCTGGAGGGTAGGGAACAATTGCAGGCAGACCTGGACAGGTTAGAAAAGTGGGCAGTACACAATAGGATGCAGTACAGCAAGGACAAGTACAGAGTGTACCTAGGGCACAAAAATATCCAGCACACCTATTGGCTGGGAAGTGACCCTCTCAGCAGCACAGCAGTGGAAAGGGATCTCGGACTCATAGTGGATTCCAAGATGAACGTGAGTCGTCAGTGTGACGAAATCATCAGCAAAGCTAACCGCACTTTATCATGCATCAGCAGATGCATGACAAATAGATCCAAGGAGGTGATACTTCCCCTTTATGCAGCATTGGCCAGACCACAGTTGGAGTACTGTGTCCAGTTTTGGATGCCATACTTCAAGAAGGATGTTGATAGACTTGAGAGAGTCCAGAGGAGGGCCACTCGTATGGTTAGGAGCTTATAGGACAAGCCTTATGAGGAGAGACTGAGGGTCCTGGACCTCTTCAGCCTCCTCAAGAGAAGGCTGAGAGGTGATTTTGTGGCTGCCTACAAATTCATTAGCGGGACACAGCAAGGGACCGGAGATACTCTGTTCACCAGGGCACCTCTTGGGGTAACAAGGAACAATGGTCACAAACTGACAGAGAGCAGATTTAAGCTAAATATCAGGAAAAACTTCTTCATGGTAAGGGTGGCCAAAATTTGGGATGGGCTTCCAAGGGAGGTGGTGGTCTCCCCTACTTTGGGGGTCTTTAAGAGAAGACTGGATAAGCATCTGGCTGGGGTCATCTGACCCCAGCCCTCTTTCCTGCCTAGGCGGGGGGTTGGATTTGATCTGTTAAGGCCCCTTCCGACCCTAGCATCTATCAATCTATGAATCAGGAATTCCTTTAGGATATACTAGACAGAGATCATTCATTAAGAGAACTTTTTAAATGTATAAGACATAAGGGTAAATAAGCCTGTTAAATCATGCACCGAACAAAGTCGGGTTAGAAGAACCACAAAGCATCAACCACACCACCACTGTAAATGTCTGAGTCCAAAATTTAAATCCATAAACTGTCCCCGTCTTGTCACCTAATCCTGTATGCACCTGAAGTCCATAGGCACTTAAGTTTCTACCAGTAATATTCCTTAGTTGTTTGTGGGTGCATCTACATGAGACGCTAACTGTACAATAGCTGAATAAAACCGCGCAGTAACACGTTATAGCATGGACAGTACTAATACACTACTGCACAGTATTATTAGGCTAGTAAGCAGTAGCATCACTAAAAAGGCATTTATTGTTGCTACTGCACAGTAACTCTGGTTACTGCTCATTTTTTTAGTACTTGGTTATAAAAGTACTAAATTAAATGTACAGTAACCACTGTGCATTAACAGATGTGTAGACACACCCAGTATGTCTGTTTTTGACCGTATTCAGTGTTGTCAAAGTCCCGAGTAGCCATCTAGTTCATACAAGCTAAGTGGATCTCCATGTAGTTTTGCTTGGGGACTTGACCTAGTAGGCAATCATTGAGCACATTAATCATGTAGTGACCCACATAAAACACTACTGAAGAAGTATTTCCTTAATGCTCCATGAATAAACTATGCATCTAGGACAGGGGAAACCCAGGTTCAACTATCTTCTGTTTAGAGGCAATTTGAACACTCATCTCCTACCTCCCAAACAAATGGTACATCTACAAGGTTTCTACACCCCTGAGAAGGTTGTGGCTTGAACCGCATTTCTATCTTTGGGAAACCATGTGCTAGGTTAGGTGGCTCTCCACTACACCTTTTGGTTTTTCTGGATTCCATTTTTAGATGCCTTACTCTTGCTCTGGTGCCAAAGTCAGGGACGTGGATTTCATTACACTACCAGGTGACTAAACTTTTTAATATATATAGATGCTGTTCACAGAGTGAAACTGAGCCAAGAAAAGAGGGTAAAAAAATAGCCTGAGATTTTATCAACCCACTTAAGAAACCACAGTGAGCTTCCTCTTGATTTATGGGACTCAGATGTTTTCATTAAGTGTATGGATAATTCTACTCTTATATACAGCAGATGATGTTTCAACTATACAACTAACAATAAGGATGCAACTAATTTTACAGAGTACAGTTCTATTAGAAAATCATTAGAAACAGCTATCAACAATGATGAATTTGGATGTATCCCTAATGAGTTAATCAAAATGATAGCAGAGATTCTGTTTTCATAGAAATCCTTCTTCTGTCTGTCAAATGAAAATATTGAGACATTTTGGTGCCTTACTTTCTTATGTACCCAGTGGACAGCACAACAGAAATTAAGCTGAAGTAATTAATACTAACAGAAAAAAATAATTGTTAAGTGATAATTGCCATCTGTTCTTGTCAGTATTATTAATGCACACAGAATGGCTTTTATTACAAAACAGCTAAACAACTGTAGAGTTGACAAAATTTGTTTCTTTTAAAGTAGCTGGACTAGCATTAAAGAAATTAAAGCGGACAAAACAAATTTTAAATGTTAACGCAGCCTAATGGCATTGGTGTATCAGCCTTTTTACATTTAGTAGCACTGCAGTTTGTAAAGAATACTGGTCACACGGGATTCAAAACACACAATATTTATGGAAGTTGTATAGTGAACTATCTATGCTTGATGCTTAGAGTTGCTTTAACTAGAATACTTAAAGCAAGAAGTGTAAGTTTTGATTTCTTACTTTTAGGGGAAAATACAGTTCATCTGCAGTTTCCATGACTACCCAATCTTCAGTCAATTTTATTTGCTATCCTAGAGTATGTCCTTGCTTTTGTAAATTCAGACTACAGTGCTTAAATGGTTTTGTTCCAGTTATCAGCTAGGAATAGTTTGATGCTGGCAGCCAGAGTGACTTTTTCCAAATGATGATTATTATTACAGGGTTTTTAGTAGAGTATTTTTTATCAGTGCCATTAAAATAAGTAGTATTCCTCATTTAGGTCCAGTTCCAGCAGTCCAGTCCAATTCAGCAAAGCACTTAAACTAATGGGGGGGGGTTGTTTTTGTTTTGTTTTTTCCAGACCGGTGATTAAGTTTTATTGACTTCAGTAGGATATAAGTGTTTAAGTGTTTTGCTGAAATTGGGTTCTACTGCATGGTTCTGAGAAGGCAATAAGTGCCTTCATTTTTTTTTTTTAATTCAGTGGGAAACACAGTGACGTGTCATGTCACAGAAACAAGAAGAAAGGAATTCAGTCTTCTTGCCAGTCTTGAACTTTTAATAATATTTTCACAGTTAAGTGTTTAGAATAGGGGTCTCAAAGATACAACCCAGAGAGTTTTTCCACCTATCTCCTTGGGCTTTTTCAGGAGCAAATAATTCAGGGTCAGGGTGAGCAGAAGCAGAAACCACTGCCAAGTTTCTGGGTATAGAGCCCTGTTGGCGACATGTCAAAGGAAGACGTAACAGCTGCTTTAACCCCTATACCATCACCACTATTCACCCCACCACTGCTTGCCCCACTGCCATCACCGGGACCAACCCAGGGGGCCAGTTGATGTTGATGCCTCTGCTCTAAACTCAGTTAATCTCCTATAATCTAAGAAAATGTGTAGAAAAAACATCCCCTGGAAAAGGGAAGCCAAGAGCAAATAAACTGTTTGACTTGGAAGGAATGCGGCAATACTATAACCTTATTACAATGCTATTGTTGACCAAGAAATTATGAGCAAAAATCATTGTAGACCGGTTGATTGAATTCAGACTCAGTTGTAAAAGTGAGATGTATGCAATGCAAACCTTTTCAAAACATAACAGTTGCCACCTTAGAGACACCACCAGAAAGAATTACTGCAAGTAACTAAGCTTAACTCATCATCCCTAGTGGCATTGCCCTGAAGCACTTTGTGTTGTATAGGGTGGGATACTTGTTAAACAAGAAGCAGTGCAACTGTTTTTGTTCAGTGTGTAGGTGGACTATTAGCACTGGTAAGTGGCAGTGCTAGCTAGCATCCCTTAAACTAGATAACCCATCCATGCGGCCGTGGCTATGTTGTCTACAGCTTTGGAGGCAGTCTGCCCAGAGTAGTGCAGCATGCTTGAGGGCACTGCAGCCAGGGATGATAAGTTTACCATGTAGATATACCCTCTGTCTTCCTATACATCCAATAGGAGATAACATGATACCACAGTCATTTGACAATAACATGATTCATGTTTAATGGCACCAAGACTAAATGGTTTTCATGGTTTTGAGTTTATAAATCCATGCTGAACCATCCATTAAAACAACCAGAAAGTCTCGGACACAAAGAAGAGGGGGCTGTAAATAGGCAACATTCTGTTTAAAAGGGAGAGTCCAGTTTTGTTGTCTGCGGTCAAATTACAATGATTCTTCCTTAAGACCTTTGTTCACACTACAGATGCCTAGATATGGTATATTTGTTTCTTGTTTATATTCTTAGGTGTTGCTTTCTGGATATCTGGCTGTACTGGAACTATTTCTATATAGGATCCACCAAGGAATTCTTAACAATGGCTTTAATAGAAACACTAGAAAGGAGCAGTGGTCTATGAAATTCTTAAAATATTGCTTCTCCTTTGCCAGTAGTTCTCATGGAGATGTTAGAACAGACCCAGGATCAAATAAGAAATGTGGAGGAGCCAAACTCTAATGTAGTAATATTCCCATGTTCTTTAATATTTTATCTTCTGGAAAGACTACAAAGTTGTACAGAGACCCCTGAATTCTCACTGAGCCACAGCAGTCTGTGGATGGTGTTACTGTTCAAAACACAGAGCTTCCATTTAGGGGTTGTGGGGATTTCATTTGTTTTCCTTTTGTTTTTTATGTTTGGTTTCTTTTTTAAATATATAATCCAATACGTTCCAAATTACCTTGGTTAATAATATAACTCTGTAAAACCACAAATAGTTGCAACATTGGGATATAAAAGGTAGAAAGGTGCTGATCCACTTGCATTATACATTGAACTACTATTTCTAAAATGGTGGGTGCTGAAAGAATTATATTTAGTTCATTAATAGAAAAATGAAAAATTAGATGAGTGGCAATAAAGATAAATTGTATGTTAATATCCTCT